>NW_028176312.1:0-17500 GCF_949987555.1 Borostomias antarcticus
TGAAACAATAGAAACATCTGTATAACGTACATACTACCCACTAGATCACTGAAACAATAGAAACATCTGTATAACGTACATACTACCCACTAGATCACTGAAACAATAGAAACATCTGTATAACATATATACTACCCACTAGATCACTGAAACAATAGAAACATCTGTATAACGTACATACTACCCACTAGATCACTGAAACAATAGAAACATCTGCATAACATACATACTACCCACTAGATCACTGAAACAATAGAAACATCTGTATAACATACATACTACCCACTAGATCACTGAGACAATAGAAACATCTGTATAACGTACATACTACCCACTAGATCACTGAAACAATAGAAACATCTGTATAACATACATACTACCCACTAGATCACTGAAACAATAGAAACATCTGCATAACATACATACTACCCACTAGATCACTGAAACAATAGAAACATCTGCATAACGTACATACTACCCACTAGATCACTGAGACAATAGAAACATCTGTATAACATACATACTACCCACTAGATCACTGAAACAATAGAAACATCTGTATAACGTACATACTACCCACTAGATCACTGAAACAATAGAAACATCTGTATAACGTACATACTACCCACTAGATCACTGAAACAATAGAAACATCTGTATAACGTACATACTACACACTAGATCACTGAGACAATAGAAACATCTGTATAACGTACATACTACCCACTAGATCACTGAAACAATAGAAACATCTGTATAACGTACACACTACCCACTAGATCACTGAAACAATAGAAACATCTGCATAACATACATACTACCCACTAGATCACTGAAACAATAGAAACATCTGTATAACATACATACTACCCACTAGATCACTGAAACAATAGAAACATCTGCATAACATACATCCTACCCACTAGATCACTGAAACAATAGAAACATCTGTATAACGTACATACTACCCACTAGATCACTGCATTAGGAAAAATATATTAATTTGCATAGTATATAGTATTGGAAAACACAGTACAGTACTGTAATGTCTCATCTCGCTTTGTTTCATCTTGTATTTATTGTACGGTATTGTATGGTACATTGTACGGTATTTGGTATGTATTCCAGGGTCTTTGTCACGGCTGTGACTCACTGCTCCTAACCCTGTCTCCCTCTCTCCTCCCTAGTGTCTCTCTCTCTTGTTATTTTGCTCCTGGTCTTGTAGGGGTCTCTCTCCCCGTGCTGTCCCATGAGCCCACTGTGTGCCACCAGCTGTTTCTTATCCTGTCCCCAACCACTGTGTGCCGAAACGGTTGTTTTCATCAATCTGTCTGGATGAATCGCTAGTTGTGCTTAAATAGAGCATAACTGTTGTGGTTTTCACATGCCATGATCTTTAGAAATGTCTTTCGAAACGAAATAGCTTCC
Source organism: Borostomias antarcticus (assembly GCF_949987555.1). Taxonomy (NCBI): domain Eukaryota; kingdom Metazoa; phylum Chordata; class Actinopteri; order Stomiiformes; family Stomiidae; genus Borostomias; species Borostomias antarcticus. The sequence continues at coordinate 1,429 of NW_028176312.1, forward strand.
TCACTTGCTCCAGCACGCATGCGCACAGCGCGCAATCGTTGCTCCAGCGCGCTGTGCGCATGCGTGCTGGAGCAAGTGAGGAAGCTATTTCGTGTCTAACGACGTTTCTAAAGATCATATTACAGAGGCATGTGAAATACCACAACAGGCCTACGCTCTCTATGTAAGCACAACTAGCGATTCATCAAGACAGATGGATGAAAACAACCGTTTCGCGGCAGAAAATTATAAAAAAGTATATCCATGTAATGGCGGTGGTGGGGGCAACGAGAATGCAGTTTCTAAAAATCTATTTTCTGCCGCGAAACGGTTGTTTTCATCAATCTGTCTTGATGAATCGCTAGTTGTGCTTACATAGAGCATATAGGCCTGTTGTGGCCACCGCCATTACATGGATATACTGGCTCGCGCTGGATTTTAAATTTCTTCTACATGCCTCCGAACTACACCAAAGTGATCTCGGTGAGTCAAACGTCTTATAATATGTCGTAAATAAGGTCCAGGTTGTCAAAAACGAGCATTGTCCTTTAAATTTCCAGCCCAAAAAAACAACCTCCGGGAAGGTGGGTCCCGATGACAGGTGCCCCACCCGGGATCCCGCCTGAAACACAGTACCTCCGAGAACAGTGAAGACAGCAGCGTAGGCGTTGAGAAGCTGACCCCAGCGCTGTGTTGAGGGGTACCAGGTGTTGAGACACAGCTGCAGGGACAGCAGAACGCAGCTGAGGAACAGCAGGCCGACGTACATCAGCTCCATGGACACGGACAGCCACATCATCCCTGCATGGGGGAGAGAGAGATGGATGGATACACACACACACACATAACCACATGCACGCGCACACACCAAGGTTATTATAGTTAACGAAAACTAACTAAAAAACGAAAACTAGGTGTGAAAAAACATTTTAGTTAACTGAAATAAAAATAAAAACTAGACTTTACAAAAAAATTATAACTAACTTAAACTGTAGTGTGTGTTTACAAAACTAACTAAAATAAACTAAAATTATTGCGAAAATGTCCTTAGTTTTAGTCTTTTTCATTTCATATATAAGCCTAGTATTTTGGGTGGATATGAAATCTATCCTCCATGTTCTTTAGCTGTGCACCTGCGCAGAAGTAACCTGACGTGCGCCAGAAGGCTTGTTTCACATGGAGTGAAACAACATGAGCTCACAAGATCAGGATGGTCTCATGAGGCTAGCGCAGAAAAAAAACAAACTAAAACTAATACTGAAACTAATAAAAACTAAACTAAAACTAAGCATTTTCAAAAAATAAAAAATAAACTAAACTAACAAACCTGCTTTAAAACTAATCAAAACTAAACTGAAATTGAAAACAAAAAGTTAAAACGATATAAAAATAAAAACTAATGAAAAAAGCAAAACTATTATAACCTTGGCGCACACACACACACATACATCACACACACACACGACACATACACACAAACACACAAACGTAGCATACAGTACAAACAAGGGTCACATAGCTTATACACTACACACACAGATCACATACATGCTTACACAATGCATGCACGCACAGACACACACACATTGTCTGAGTGTTTACCCTTTTCAGATCTCGGGGTTAGAGTATGGAATCCGCGACACTTCTCCTCTGAAAGAGTATTTACACACACACACACACACACACACACACACACACACACCGTAGCTTTTATACAGTACAACTCACATTGTCTGCGGTTACATGATGGCTTTTCATTTGGAATGAAATAATCCGAATGAAATCATTCGGAATAAAAGTTTTTCCTGCGAGTTTACATGGGAAATTCCAAATGAGGGTTTACATGGGAGACACTTTTAATTGCATTTATTGGGGTCCGCGTAAGGTTTGGGGCTGGGACGGCTTCTGATTGGACAGGGGGCAGAGGGAAGGCTTCTGATTGGACAGGGGGCAGAGCGCATGTGTCTACGTGTTTACGTTTACCAGAAGAAAACACTGTAGTCCTCGTTCTGGATAGCAGCAAGATGGTTGACCACATTATTAGTGACTTTTTCTGACAAATTTTGCTTGTTCGTGAAACAGCAGTATGACCAAAACCTTTTACTGCTTACTGTCTGTTGAGGAGGAGAAGGGAGGTAGAGAATCGAAGAAGGGAAGTAGAAGACGAAACGTTGGCGAATGGCAACCGGTTAGTGCAACGACTGCTCTATCTCAGCCTTGCCGTTCTATCTATCCGTCTTATATTTTTGATCATCCACATCATTATTTACAATTTTTTAAAACAGCGCTATGCGCATTACCGCCACCATCTGGCCAAACTATCTGCCTGCCTGTTGTTCAGTTAAATGAAGCTGTCAATCAAGATACAAGGAGAATCATGTGGGTGTGACCCCGTTGAAATTGACCAATCACAAGAGGGCAGTCCCTCCCTTGGTATCCGCCCCAAACTGTCAATCACATTTTCATGGAGCTCGCATAATTTAACGTCGAGCAAGAGAGGCCGAGTCCCACACGCGAAATATCATAATCTGCCCGTGAGTGTGTTTTACGCGCACTTGACTTTTGACATAAATGTGACGCCGTAGAAAATCTACTGGCAGTACATACATGGGCCCACAAGTCACAGGGACAACAGTCCTTGCATTTGTAGATATATTTCAGATATGGAGACACGGTTAGGGATGAGTCTCCACACCTCTCATCCGCTAGACTCACTAGGGCCACAGCTGGACAGTCGGTGGAGAGGAGGATGAGGGAGGATGAGGGAGGATGAGGGAGGACGAGGGAGGATGAGGGAGGATGAGGGAGGATGAGGGAGGACGAGGGACAACCCCGCTATAGTGAGGCGTGGCAGATGGAGAGCACCTTCAAACACAGTCTCCTCCCTCTCAGGTGCAAAACAGGGCGTTTCAGGCGCTATTCTTTTCATTTGCTTGTTTATTGTTATTATTATACCCTATGTATGCTATGTATATTTCTCTATAATTCTCTATTTAGTAACTCTTGTATTCCATCACTCTGGTGTGTGTGTCTCCCCCCCCGAGGATTTATGAAGTGTTATCTCATCTTATCTGAGGGGAGATCCCCCCCCCCCCCCCCCCCCCCCCCCCCCACACACACACACACACACACACACACACACACTCTCTCTCTCTCTCTAATCCATAATTGAGTCATGCTGTTATGACCCACATATCACAACACACTGAAAATAATCCTCTTTAGGGAATGGTAGAGCCACATTAATAGGACACACACAGACATGCAAGCAAACACACACACATTCACCACTCACACGCACGCACACACACGTGCACGCGCACACACACACACACACACACACACACCCCACCTGACCTCTCATTTCATCCTGACCCTCTTCTGCGTTGTGTCCGATCCGTTCCATCCTCTCACCACAGGTCTCCGTCCATCTCTCTTCCTTTCTGAACTGCCCATCACCATTTCTCTCTCCTCCTCACCCCAGGTTATTACCCCTATTACCCCCCCCCGGTGTCCTCACCCTAGGTTATTACCCCCCCGGTGTCCTCACCCCAGGTTATTACCCCCCCGGTGTCCTCACCCCAGGTTATTACCCCCCCCCCCCCTGGTGTCCTCACCCCAGGTTATTACCCCCCCGGTGTCCTCACCCCAGGTTATTACCCCCCCCCCCCCCCCTGGTGTCCTCAACCCAGGTTATTACCCCCCCGGTGTCCACACCCCAGGTTATTACCCCCCCGGTGTCCTCACCCCAGGTTATTACCCCCCCGGTGTCCTCACCCCAGGTTATTACCCCCCTGGTGTCCTCACCCCAGGTTATTACCCCCCCCCCCCCCCCCCCCCCGGTGTCCTCACCCCAGGTTATTACCCCCCTGGTGTCCTCACCCCAGGTTATTACCCCCCCGGTGTCCTCACCCCAGGTTATTACCCCCCCCCCCCCCGGTGTCCTCACCCCAGGTTATTACCCCCCCGGTGTCCTCACCCCAGGTTATTACCCCCCCCCCCCCTGGTGTCCTCACCCCAGGTTATTACCCCCCCAGTGTCCTCACCCCAGGTTATTACCCCCCCCCCCCCTGGTGTCCTCACCCCAGGTTATTACCCCCCTGGTGTCCTCACCCCAGGTTATTACCCCCCCGGTGTCCTCACCCCAGGTTATTACCCCCCTGGTGTCCTCACCCCAGGTTATTACCCCCCCGGTGTCCTCACCCCAGGTTATTACCCCCCTGGTGTCCTCAACCCAGGTTATTACCCCCCCGGTGTCCTCACCCCAGGTTATTACCCCCCCGGTGTCCTCACCCCAGGTTATTACCCCCCTAGTGTCCTCAACCCAGGTTATTACCCCCCCCCCCCCCTGGTGTCCTCAACCCAGGTTATTACCCCCCTGGTGTCCTCACCCCAGGTTATTACCCCCCTAGTGTCCTCAACCCAGGTTATTACCCCCCCCCCCCCCTGGTGTCCTCAACCCAGGTTATTACCCCCCTGGTGTCCTCACCCCAGGTTATTACCCCCCTAGTGTCCTCAACCCAGGTTATTACCCCCCCCCCCCCCTGGTGTCCTCAACCCAGGTTATTACCCCCCCGGTGTCCTCACCCCAGGTTATTACCCCCCTGGTGTCCTCACCCCAGGTTATTACCCCCCTGGTGTCCTCACCCCAGGTTATTACCCCCCTAGTGTCCTCAACCCAGGTTATTACCCCCCTAGTGTCCTCAACCCAGGTTATTACCCCCCCCCCCCCCCTGGTGTCCTCACCCCAGGTTATTACCCCCCCGGTGTCCTCACCCCAGGTTATTACCCCCCCCCCCCCCCCTGGTGTCCTCAACCCAGGTTATTACCCCCCCGGTGTCCTCACCCCAGGTTATTACCCCCCTAGTGTCCTCAACCCAGGTTATCACCCCCCTGGTGTCCTCACCCCAGGTTATTACCCCCCTGGTGTCCTCAACCCAGGTTATTACCCCCCCGGTGTCCTCACCCCAGGTTATTACCCCCCCGGTGTCCTCACCCCAGGTTATTACCCCCCTGGTGTCCTCACCCCAGGTTATTACCCCCCCCTGGTGTCCTCACCCCAGGTTATTACCCCCCTGGTGTCCTCACCCCAGGTTATTACCCCCCCGGTGTCCTCACCCCAGGTTATTACCCCCCTGGTGTCCTCACCCCAGGTTATTACCCCCCTGGTGTCCTCACCCCAGGTTATTACCCCCCCGGTGTCCTCACCCCAGGTTATTACCCCCCTGGTGTCCTCACCCCAGGTTATTACCCCCCTGGTGTCCTCACCCCAGGTTATTACCCCCCTGGTGTCCTCACCCCAGGTTATCACCCCCCTGGTGTCCTCACCCCAGGTTATTACCCCCCCGGTGTCCTCACCCCAGGTTATTACCCCCCTAGTGTCCTCACCCCAGGTTATCACCCCCCTGGTGTCCTCACCCCAGGTTATTACCCCCCTGGTGTCCTCAACCCAGGTTATTACCCCCCCGGTGTCCTCACCCCAGGTTATTACCCCCCTGGTGTCCTCACCCCAGGTTATTACCCCCCCCTGGTGTCCTCACCCCAGGTTATTACCCCCCTGGTGTCCTCACCCCAGGTTATTACCCCCCCGGTGTCCTCACCCCAGGTTATTACCCCCCTGGTGTCCTCACCCCAGGTTATTACCCCCCTGGTGTCCTCACCCCAGGTTATTACCCCCCCGGTGTCCTCACCCCAGGTTATTACCCCCCTGGTGTCCTCACCCCAGGTTATTACCCCCCTGGTGTCCTCACCCCAGGTTATTACCCCCCTGGTGTCCTCACCCCAGGTTATTACCCCCCTGGTGTCCTCACCCCAGGTTATCACCCCCCTGGTGTCCTCACCCCAGGTTATTACCCCCCCTGGTGTCCTCACCCCAGGTTATTACCCCCCTGGTGTCCTCACCCCAGGTTATTACCCCCCTGGTGTCCTCACCCCAGGTTATTACCCCCCCTGGTGTCCTCACCCCAGGTTATTACCCCCCTGGTGTCCTCACCCCAGGTGTCTGTATAGATGTTCTCCTCGCAGCTCATCCACAGGCCGGCGTGGAACACGGGGAACACGAAGCGCTCGTCCCCGGTCTCCCAGGACGCCTGGAGGACGTCTGGGCTGGACACGCCCGCAACCGGGATGCAGTTCTTCTGCTTGGTTGGCGAGCAGAGGGGCTTGGGCACCTCACACACACACACACACACACACACACACACACAGTGTGTAACTGTGAGGGTGAGCTGAGTAACCACAAAAACCTGCCTTTTGAAAATGCACCCCCCCTCCATCAAACATTTCTTTATCATCCTTAAAAATGAACTAAATAGAATGGAATAGTATAGAAAAGATTCCGTAAATTCCAGGGATTCACCTGGATAAAAATAAATAAAAAAGCTATCTTTTTAAACTAATGAATCAATTTGGTTTTCATGAGACTATAATTAAAAACTGTACAAACCTTATGATTAAACTAATATATGATATTGATTAAACTAAGAATAAATAATGATAATATATATAATTAAACCTTCAGCGAGGATCAAGGTCATTGGAGACCTTTCTAGCCCATATATAGTTGAACGTGGAACAAGACAGGGTTCTCCCATCAGTCGGCTTTTGATTGCTTTACTTATAGAGCCCCTCAGTCAATGGATTAGACGATATTAAAGGGATGGATGATTAGACGATATTAAAGGGATGAGGTCAACAGAAGATTGCCTCGTTTGTGGATGATGTGCTCGTCTATTTCGGGCAGCCCACACAGTCCCTCCCCGAATTCATGCCAGTACTTGAAATCTACGGATCCTTCTCCGGTTATACAGAAATACATATACTGTACTGTACTGTACAGACAACTCAGGCTCTTACTTCCAAGTGTGAACCTCCAAGATCAATCATGGTGAACTATGATTTTGACTTGGGAGCAACGTCAATGGAATACCTTTGTGTGGTGGTGAACTCCTTGAGTGATATCACACAACCATTTAAAAAACCATGAGCCTCATCACAAAAATATTGGCAGTTATTCCTTTCTTGAGCATGAGCTCCAGAATCAAATTGATTAAGATGAATGTTCTACCGCAAAGGCTGTATATCAGTCCCTTCCTAGAGAAATACCAACACAACAATGTTTAGAATGGGACAAACCCATCTCCAGATTCATCGAAAACTGACAATAAGATACAACACCCTCCAGTTACCCGAGTTGAACGGAGTTATGGCCCTGGAACCTAAAAGACAACTACTATGTGGCCCAGACATTTTGAGTAGGTCCACGAGCCGCCCAAACATGGCTGGCCATTCACTTCCATACATTTTTTGGACTTGGGGAGCAAAGAATTTCCCCCATTCATTGTCAATCGGGGGAATTGAAATGGCCATATCGACATGGGTAAGGTCAGAGAGACGTGATTTGGACTGGCATAAAGCTCTCGACCTAATGAATGCAGCAATACCAAACATGTCCCGCTCACATGCACATGTGTGCGCATAGAGCCGTGAAATGCATTTGTGGGCGGATGTCTGTGCCCTCTGAGCACCATTTCAAGTTTTATTTGGTTATTATGATATTCATTTATGTGTCATTATTGTTGGGGGCCAAGCAGCGCAGCTGCAGCAGCACCCATTGTGTTTGTACGTTTTTGTTCTTGTACCTTTTATTATTATTATTATTATTTATTTATTTATTATTGGGGGCGAAGCTGCGTAGGCCACCATTGTTTTTGTACATTTTGTTATTACTTATTATTAGCTTGTAGAAGCTAGCCCAACTTGTAATATTCCCACTATTTCTTTCTTTCTTACTTATACCTCGAAATGTTTGTGTGATTGTCTGGATTCTATAGAAGTAAATAGTTATGCTCTGCTATGTATACTTTTTGCCGTGTGCCAATTTAAATGACGACACCCCCCCCCCCCCCATCTCACTCAACCGAGAGGAAGCGACCATTCCAGATGACATTAATTAAGTACGTTTATGCACTCAGATTGCAGATTGGGATTCAGCTAATAGGGTGAGAGGGTTAGCGCAGGTTGACATGCCTTGTGGACTAGGGCGATTCACCTTTGCAACATCCGGCGTAGCAGTGATAGCGCGTCAGCCTTGCAAGCAGCAGGTGCAGAGATCGAATCCCGTTCAACCATATCATGTCTGACTTTCGAAATTCTCGGGACCATCCTTGTCAAACATGTCTCATGCATGTCTCATGTATGTCTCATGTATGTTTGACAAGGGTCAGGGATGGTCCCGAGAATTTCGAAAGTCAGACATAATATGGTTGGACGGGATTCGATGTCGGTCTCATGTCAGTCTAGCTGATTCCTTGGCTGCTTGCAGCTAAATTGCTTGGCCCCCACATTGCTGCGTGCATCTTTATTTCTCAATGTTATTGTGAATAGTTAATATACCAGAATGTTAAGAAATTGCTGATTCTAAATAGGTCCAACAGGACCATTTCTCGTTTCGTGGGAATGCAGAAATATACTATATGAGTTATTACTTTTGGATTAAGAATGGCAAATCACTTTTATGTAAAAACAATCCTATGATTCTGCAATATGCTATTGATTTTCTTTATTTTTTCAGATTATGTGAAAAAAAGAAAGTAAGAATCTAGAAACCAGAGTAGTGTGATCAGTACCTTCTGTCTTCCCTCACACCAGTAGGAGGACGTGAGGGCCAGGGCCCCCAGGACCAGAGACACCAGCGTCTGGAGGAAGGACAGGGGAGGGGAACGCACCCCCTCCAGGAACCACATGAGGACAAGAAGACAGAGAGGCCTAGGGACCGAGATAAGAGAGCGTGGGGAAACGAAAGAGAAAGAAATGAATAACCCCCTCTGTCCAGCTCTGCACCAAGGTTATTATAGTTAACGAAAACTAACTAAAAAACGAAAACTAGGTGTGAAAACACATTTTAGTTAACTGAAATAAAAATAAAAACTAGGCTTTACAAAAAAACGATAACTAAAACTGTATTGTGTGTTTACAAAACTAACTAAAATAAACTCAAATTGTAGTTTAATATCCTTAGTTTTAGTCTTTTTCATTTCATACATAAGCCTAGTATTTTGGGTGGATATTAAATCTATCCTCCATGTTCTTTAGCTGTGTTCTGCGCAGGAGTAACCTGACGTGCGCCAGATGGTTTGTTTCACACGGAGTGAAACAACATGAGCTCAGGAGATCAGGATGGTCTCACGAGGCTAGCGCAGAAAAAAAAAACTAAAACTAATACTGAAACTAATAAAAACTAAACTAAAACTAAGCATTATCCAAAAAAAAAAAATAAACTAGCAAATCTGCTTTAAAAACTAATTAAAACTAAACTGAAATTGAACACAAAACGTTAAAACGATATAAAAATAAAAACTAATGAAAAAAGCAAAACTATTATAACCCTGCTCTGCACACCCAAGGGGCACAGGGGTCACCTTGTTGACAGGGCCTAAAAAGAGCGAATGATGGGAATCATATATACGGGTGACAAAGACACTGGTGTGAGTTAGAGCCCAAACTCTCTGAGAGAGAAAAATAACTCACCTTCTTCCACCTGTTTGAGCTGCTATATATCTTCAGTGATGATGGCGACAGTTAATTCCATAAACTCTTATAGTTTTACCCGTCTTCCTCTATCAGATGGTGTGTGAGTGATTGAGCGCTGACCCTCATAGCGCCCTGTGTGAGGTGTGTGTGAGGTGTGTGTGAGGTGTGTGTGAGGTGTGTGTGAGGTGTGTGTGAGTCAGTCAGTCATCCTCCCCCATCTCTCTCTTTCTTAATCCATCCAAACTCTAAATCCACAGCGAACATCACCGTTCAATCTCTTCTCATTTTCATCCACTCTTTATTCTGATCCTTCCCCCAAACACACACACACACACGCACACACACGCACACACACACACACACACACACACACGCACGCACACCTCCCATCCTCGCACCCCCCATCACCGTCATTCATACCACTGAAACGTCTGCACTTTCATTCAGGAATTACAATGAAATAAGAGAATGTGACTAATAAACATGACCCAGATTAGATAAAGCAGGTGCATTCTGGACATTGTGAAGGTTTTAGGGTTTGTGAAAAATAGCATGAAGCCATCTTCAGCTGTAGTGGTCAAGACTCCCACCACAAGAGGTCTCTCTTCCTCCAGAGAGACAGCGACAGAAGAAGCAGTGCATGCATGCACTGACACACACACACACACACACACACACACACACACACACCTATCTTAATGCTTGCTCTCATGTTTAGAGGCCAATATTTCATCTCTGAATACACGGTCAATCTCAGGCGTGACAGTCAAGAGTACACAGGAGATGGAATGAAATAAAAATGAAAAACTGAGTGAGAGAAAGAGATGAAGAGAGATATTGAAGAGAGAGAGAGGGAGAGAGAGAGGTGTAGAAAGAGAGAGGGGAGAGATAGGGGAAGAAAGAGAGCGGGAGAGAGCAAGAAAATTGGATTTTGGGACAATGATGAAATATGAAAACAGAAATTGAATTGCGATGGAAGAAAAGTGAATGACTGTTAGAAGTGTTCCGAAGCAAGCAGACAGCAGTCACTGCAGGGTTTTGTAAGTGTATTCATAATTCATATACATATTGACAGTTTTCTAGTACAGCATGTTTTCAATAGTGTCATTGTTTTCTTTCCGACTGACTTTTTTTTTTTTTTTTACAAGAATAACGATAGAAAATGATAAAGACGACACGACATACAACTCACTGTTTTATGTTTATGGCAACGTTTCTTTCCCATTTCTGAACCTATTCAGAACGTACTTGGATTATAGCCTACCGACTCCTTATTGGCCAGTACAGGTCTGGTGTTGAGTCTAACCCAGCCTCATCACCCACTAGATCCCTTCCTGCCATCTCCGTCAGACAATCCTGACTTCCTATTCAAAATAACCTCAAGGGTTAAGACTCCCTGCACACGTGCAGCGCAAGATCCACCCTCACATCACCTGAGGTCCTCTCTCAGCCAATCAGGTCGGAGATGACAGGCATGCATCAGTCCAGAGTCATACCTCCTCCTCCTCCTCCTCCTCCTCTTCTTCTGAAGTGTTCAATGCTGCTGCTCTCCACACGCCTGACTGTGAATATCTAGCTTGAAAAATAAGATCATGTCCATCGGATTCATCATGAATACTATCTGTACCGTAAAAACCCCCAAGGATGAAAAATAAGAACACTTTTTCCAAAAAGACCAAAATGGACACTCAAAATCCATGTTTTTTCTCTCTCTCTCACACACACACACATACATACACACAACACACACAACACACACGCGCGCACATGCACACACACGCACACTCTGAAAGGCAACAGACGTCCGCTCTCCAAGGCAATAGTGTCTGTGGCGACTCGACCCTGACATTCCAAATGATGTCATTCTGGCTCCTCCCTCTCCAGGAATGCTAAAAAATACCCAAATGTCCCATAATTGATATGTTGACCAAGTATAAATTGCGATACATCCATTTCAATTGATGAGTAAATACTGATGCAGATAAAAAATAAAATAATGACTACAAATGATTATCACAAGGATTATGATAAAATACTACTTAAAAGTAGATATTTAAAATACACACTGCCAATACATTTCCTTTCTTGAGTGTCAACTCTTCAACCCAACATTCTCTCGCTGTCCTCGCTGGGTTTGCTCCCAATACTCTGCTTCAGAACAACTCGGACTCAAAACGTGAGCGGATGAACTAATGGTGGCGATGATGATGGGAACTGGAATCAAACAGTTTGAGGGTCTCTCTCCAGAAATACAAAGAGGGCCTCGAGAGGCGGTCGGTTCTCCTTGGTTCTTCCTCATCGCAGGGGAAGTTCCTTTCCCTCCGTCGTCCGTGAACGTCCCTATGTTCCACCGTGGTCGTCGTGTTCTCGTCTTTGTACTTCACTTCCTCTGTGTTGCTTTGATAACTTTTTTTTTCTTCTTTTTTTTTTTTTTTTAGATGAAGTAGATGAGCAGTAATTCTTTTTCCAAACTGCCTTTGAATGTTTTCATGTAAATTCCTCCCCAGAAATGGTACATTCCCTCCCTGGTGGTCATGGCGTGGACGTCGGGCTGTCGGTCGACGCTCGTCATGTCCTCCCCTGGGCTGCTTGGTTAGTCGTCCTCAGCATGTTGTCCTCCGAATCTGCCTGGGACAGGAGACACAGAACAGGCGTGTTAGAGGCGTGTTAGAGGCGTGTTAGAGGCGTGTTAGAGGCGTGTTAGAGGTGTGTTAGAGGCGTGTTGGAGGCGGGTTGGAGGCGGGTTGGAGGCGTGTTAGAGGCGTGTTGGAGGCGTGGTTGGAGGCGTGTTGGAGGCGTGTTGGAGGCGTGTTGGAGGCTTGTTAGAGGCGTGTTAGAGGCGTGTTAGAGGTGTGTTAGAGGCGTGTTAGAGGCGTGTTAGAGGTGTGTTAGAGGCTTGTTAGAGGTGTGTTAGAGGCGTGTTAGAGGTGTGTTAGAGGCGTGTTAGAGGCGTGTTAGAGGCGTGTTAGAGGCGTGTTGGAGGCGTGTTAGAGGCGTGTTAGAGGCGTGTTAGAGGTGTGTTGGAGGCTTGTTAGAGGCGTGTTAGAAGCGTGTTAGAGGCGTGTTGGAGGCGTGTTGGAGGCGTGTTGGAGGCGTGTTGGAGGCGTGTTAGAGGCGTGTTGGAGGCGTGTTAGAGGCGTGTTAGAAGCGTGTTAGAGGCGTCTTAGAGGCGTGTTGGAGGCGTGTTGGAGGCGTGTTGGAGGGATGTTGGAGGCGTGTTAGAGGCGTGTTGGAGGCGTGTTGGAGGCGTGTTGGAGGCGTGTTGGAGGCGTGTTAGAGGTGTGTTAGAGGCGTGTTAGAGGTGTGTTGGAGGCGTGTTAGAGGTGTGTTAGAGGCGTGTTAGAGGTGTGTTAGAGGCGTGTTGGAGGCGTGTTGGAGGCGTGTTAGAGGCGTGTTAGAGGTGTGTTGGAGGCTTGTTAGAGGCGTGTTAGAAGCGTGTTAGAGGCGTGTTGGAGGCGTGTTGGAGGCGTGTTAGAGGCGTGTTGGAGGCGTGTTAGAGGCGTGTTAGAAGCGTGTTAGAGGCGTGTTGGAGGCGTGTTGGAGGCGTGTTGGAGGCGTGTTAGAGGCGTGTTGGAGGCGTGTTGGAGGCGTGTTAGAGGCGTGTTAGAGGCGTTAGAGGCGTGTTAGAGGCGTTAGAGGCGTGTTGGAGGCGTGTTAGAGGCGTGTTGGAGGCGTGTTGGAGGCGTGTTAGAGGCGTGTCACCAATGCTGACATGCGAGACTAGAGAAAAACACGCCTGAGACGGGTTTACTTGAGGTCTGAAGGCTAGTGTGAACAGTTTAGACACACACACACACACACACACACAGTCTGATCGTACTTATCCCATACTCCTCCAGCTCGCTGTCTTCCTCACACACACACACACACACACACACACACACACACACACACACACACACACACACACACTCTGATCGTACCTATCCCATACTCCTCCAGCTCGCTGTCTTCCTCAGCCTCGTTCTGACTGCTCCAGGTACACTGACTTGGCTGGTCGGCTGCTCTGAGGAAACTACAGACAGAGTTGAAATCCATAAAGATAACAGCTCTGAAAACATGGATCAAGACTCTGAATCGGAGTTGAATCTGAAATAATTTCTAGTAATGATATGAGAACCAACCTCTCCCTCTTTACCTTGTGCTGTGTACACCGTAGGGAGAAGTTATCTTCATTCAGAGAGCAGTCTGAGAGGATGGGAGGGGAGAGGAGGAGGGAAGAGGAGAGCAGGGGAGAGGAGAGGAGGGGAGGGGAGAGGATGGGAGAGGATGGGAGAGGAGGGGAGAGGAGAGGAGAGGAGAGGAGGGGAGAGGATGGGAGAGGATGGGAGAGGAGGGGAGAGGAGAGGAGAGGAGGGGAGAGGATGGGAGAGGAGAGGAGAGGAGGGAAGAGGATGGGAGAGGGAAGAGGAGGGGAGGGGAGGGGAGGAGGGAAGAGGAGAGCAGGGGAGAGGAGAGGAGAGGAGGGGAGAGGAGGGGAGAGGATGGGAGAGGAGGGGAGAGGAGAGGAGAGGAGGGGAGAGGATGGGAGAGGAGAGGAGAGGAGGGAAGAGGATGGGAGAGGGAAGAGGAGGGGAGGGGAGGGGAGGAGGGAAGAGGAGAGGAGGGGAGAGGAGAGGAGGGGAGAGGATGGGAGAGGAGGGGAGAGGAGAGGATGGGAGAGGAGAGGAGAGGAGGGAAGAGGATGGGAGAGGGAAGAGGAGAGGAGGGGAGGGGAGGGGAGGGGAGGGGAGGGGAGGGGAGGGGAGGGGAGGGGAGGGGAGAGAAGAGGAGAGAAGAGGATGGGAGGGGAGAGGAGGAGGGGAGAGGAGAGGAGGGGAGGGGAGAGGAGGAGGGGAGAGGAGAGGAGGGAAGAGGAGAGGAGGGGAGAGGAGGGAAGAGGATGGGAGAGGAGAGGAGAGGAGGGGAGAGGAGGAGGAGAGAGGAGAGGAGGGGAGGGGAGAGGATGGGAGGGGAGAGGAGGAGAGAGGAGAGGAGGGGAGAGGAGAGGAGGAGAGGACAGGAAAGGAGAAGTGGGAGGAGTTGAGAGCAGAAGGGGGAGGAGTTGAGAGCAGAGCAGAGGTGGTGTGTAAATTGCAACTACACATGAAAGCAACTTAAACCTCTAATCCAGGCAAATTCTTTCATCAGCAGAATCCAGGGAAGATGTATCATAAATACACACATACATTTCACATGTAAAACATTACATTAATTCTAGAGTACATCTTCTTTTACAAGCTCAAAGTTTTACAAACTCCAAGGTTATTGCAGGGCTAACCCAAAGGAGGCTTGTGAATCCTCTGTATACATTGGTGTATATCATGTTATGCACTGTATATATTTGTATATTTATATATTTATTGTGTATATTTAGATGTTGCCCTGCAACTGGCACATTCTGTTTTAATATCTTTTTATTTTTTATTTAACCAGGCAAGCATTTAAGAACAAGTTCTTATTTACAAAGGCGGCCTGGCAAAAAGCAAAAGGCTCTTGAGGGAGGGGGGTTAGGGGGCTGAAAAATAAAGCAAGGTTAAATATAAGACAGTTAAAAACAGCACACATTGACACATCACAACACGTATATAAAACAACATGCAACACTACAACGAGCGATCACCAGCACAGACGCACAGCAGCAGATCATCAGCAAACATGCAAGACAGTTAAAGACAGCATACATGGAAGCATCACATTACCTACTGAATGGTAAAATGGTAAATGGACGGCACTTATATAGCGCTTTTCCACCTTAGCGGCACTCAAAGCGCTTTACAATGGCCTCTCATTCACCCATTCACACACACATTCACACACCAATGGCGGCAGCTGCCATGCAAGGTGCTAACCTGCTCATTGGGAGCAATTTGGGGTTAGGTGTCTTGCTCAAGGACACTTCGACATGTGGACAGTCAGAGCTGGGATTCGAACCACCGACCCTTCGATCATTGAACGACCCGCTCTACCAACTGAGCTACAGCCGCCCCATTGGAACACACAGCATACAACTAAGCATCACCACCACAAACTCTTCTATCATATAACAGCAGCAAACACATCAGCAAACACGCAGGACAGTTACAAAAACAAAAAAACAGTTAAAGACGGCCCACATTTAAGCATCACAACACAAATGTAGCATTACATGCAGCATACAATTACACAGAACACAACACAGAGCATCACCCAGGCATGGTAACACAGGCATAACACAGAACACAACACAGAACACAACACAGAGCATCGCCCAGGCATGGTAACACAGAACACAACACAGAGCATCACCCAGGCATGGTAACACAGGCATAACACAGAGCATCACCCAGGCATGGTAACACAGGCATAACACAGAAGAGGGGTACAAGTGGAATAATTGGCAAAACGACTGAGGGAGGATGTTATATGGTATCTGTTGCTTTTATGGCTCTGCGTGCTACTAACCCTGTTCTGCCTCCCCTCTCCCTAGTGCCTCTCTCTCTCCCTCCTATCTTCTAACCAGGTCCAGTGGATGCCCCACTGTCACCCGCAGACCACCCTGAGTCCGATAGATACCCCCGTGTCCCCTGTGTCCAGTACAGCC
>NW_028176312.1:22500-32500 GCF_949987555.1 Borostomias antarcticus
GACAGCCTGGGACAGGTGATGTCAGAGCTGGAGGAGTCTTCATCGTTAAGGTGGCTAGATTCGGAGAGGGCCGCTGGGGAGTGATGCGAGTTGGGCACCGCTCTGGGCTGGGACCCGTCCTGAAGCTGTCTCTTGGCGGGGATAGGGGAGATAAATGAGCGGACCCTTCTTCTCAACATCAATGGGTTGGTATCTCCCGAACCCCCGGCTTTGGTAGGACGGGGACCCTGCTGTGGCATCACCGAATTCACCTCCCCAACTGCCTTCGTGGAGTTGGAGGCCACCGGAGGTGGACGGGGGGGTTTCACATCTTCAGGAACTCCTCTGGAAACATCTGATTCCAGAGAGTTTGGACCACCTGCTGGGACCATCTGTGAGGGAACCGGTCCGAGAGGACCAGCCAGAGTAGGAGGGAGTAGTTGGGTTCTATGGTAGGGGTCTCCTTCCATCAAGACTGCCCCTTCCCTCCCATGGTGAGTCGCCTCCCACATTTTCATGTCATAGTAGGAGCTCTGATGAGGAAGTGGCTGTTTGGGTAGATGCTGCTCATTGGCCAACAGTTCTGCCTGAGGCAGCATTCTCTGTCTCTGCTCTGACTGGCTGAGTTTGTGTCTACCTGGAGAAGAACCAGACTGCATGATCATGTCCTTGGTGGGTCTGGTCATGGCAGCCGTCCACTCATTCATGGGGTCATGTGGGTGGTGAGGGGTGCGCGCGTGAGGATACATCTGTAGTTTATTTGCCGATTGTGGGCTTTGGAGTTGACTTGGAGGGGACAGAGGGTGGTAGGGATGGTGGGCGGGGAAATGAGGGTTGCGTGACATCATACTGCCCTCTCTTGTGTCACCGTAGCGATATCCAGAATAGCCACTGGTGTGAGTGCTGGACAAATCCACACCGTGAGGGTAGGCCGGGTGTCTGGAGGGTGGTGACAAAGGATTTTTGCTGGTGGGAGGATAGTGAGAAGCTTGTTGGGTGTTGCGAGAGGTGGCAGCAGTCATTTCGACCTTTCCTTTCCTGTAAGGGTCTGTGGTTATGGCCACAGACGGGTGTAAAGACTTGTGGTAGTCCATCTCAGCTTCCTTGGCTGTCAGGCCACTATGATGATCAGGGTGTAGCTGTCCAGCTTCTATGGTGATCTCCTTGGTTGAGATCTCCATCTTTACCTCTCGTCTTTCTCTTACCAATTCCTTATTGTTTCCCATCACCTAAAACAAAAAGATAATGCTGTTTAATAATCTGGGGAAATGTACTCCCTGGATTAAATCTAAGGTTACAAGTCTTAAAATCTAAACTTCAAGTCCCACATTAAAAAGTGATGAAAGCATATTTTTTTCCAGCATAGAAACATTGCTAAAATACTAACATTTATAAATAAAAGACTAGATCTGATCCTGTTGGAGCACACAATGAGTAATTGGCCATTTAGTCCATTATATGGCCGTCGCCCACGGCCTCCCAGAACCATACAATGAATGGGGAACTGACTGGTGGTCAAAGGGCGGTTATTCTTCATGGTTATAACTACACTAATCTATTCCAAACTGCTCAAAAGCACATTGCTAGATTGTGTAGGCCGAGAGGAATCGAATTATGTCCACTGATTGGCATTTGGTGTATTTTACTGACTACTAGATCGACCAGAAGACATTTTCATGCAACAACAACTGGATCACTCATGTTGTTAGCAATGGAGGAGAACATAGCGGAAATTAGCATCACGGCTAGTGAAAATGTTCAGTCCTGTGTGAATGATAGCTTGTTTTGGATAATGTTAGCAGGATAGCTAGCTAGCTACTATTGTACAGGGCGGACAACAGAATGCACACATTTTGGGCAAATTAACCACAGTCTTGTCTAACGTTAGCAAGCTAGCTAGGTAATATTGGACAAAGACAATTAGAGCATGCTAATTTGGGGCTGACCAGCTGACCAACATCCCATGTGAATGATAGTTTGGTTTGGCTAGTGGTAGCAAGCTAGCTACTATACTGTAGGGTGGACAATAGAATGCACTAAATTTTAGGGCTGGCCTGATCAATTAGAGTATTCCACTACTCGTTGGGTACGTTGGTATTCGGAGCTCAATTCAGTATTAGAGTTTCGTTTTTTTTTTGTGTCCCCATACTCGATACCAATGTTGTCATAACGTTACACTGAGTGACTCGCGAAAGCGCAACTGAACAGAAGCGGATTTCATACTCGTGTTTTCTCCCTCAAAACACTCCGTCCGTCTCTGGTTAGTGATGTCAACTGTCTCTCCTCGCTCCGGTGTTGCCACACACACGCATGTGTGGCAGCAACAGAGTGAACGAGAGAGAGGCAAAAATGTTTCTTAAATTGACAGCCCTAACCTAGCTACTAGCATGCCATTTAACTAGAATGTATATTATTTTTCCTTTGTTAACGCAACACAAGCACGTGGGTGGGGCGAGCAAAGCTGGACTAGGATGACGTACTGTAGCATACATTTGGTAGCAAACAACGTTTTTTAAGCCAGTATTCGAAGCCTGTAAAATTGTATTCGGGACTACAAATATTGGACAAAGCTGACCAACAGCAAAAATAATTCTACAGTAGCTGGAACGCTGGTGTCAGATAGAACATTCAGAGAGCAGCAATCAGGCCAGGGTTCTATTCAGAGCAGTATTTCTATTGGCTGCTTTGACTTGGGTGAAGTAGATGTAGCCGGGGCAGCCGGAACAGTCAGAAATATGTTATGTTAAAATTAGCTAAAATGTAAATTTATAAAAAATCTGGCCCCTTCACTGTTTGTCCAGGACTCCTGCAGAGACCCCGTGCCAAATATGAATGCTATGAAGCCGACCCTGTCCGAGGAAAATGTGAACAGGAGCAGATACCAGATACAGAGAATTGGTCTTTATTAATATGGATGGATGCGGGAAAAACATATTCATGCCTTTATTTCAAGCCGACTCAATTACTGTAATGCACTTTTTACTGGCCTCACGGGAAAAAATCTGAATTCAGCTCATTCAAAACTCTACAGCTTGCCTATCAACCAGAACCAAGAAGAGAGGGCACATTAGTCAAGTCTTAAATGTCCTGCACTGGCTTCCGCTAACATTTAGAATTGATTTTAAGGTTCTCCTTATATATGAGGACCAAGATACATTGCCAACTCCCTGCGATCTTCTGCTGCTGGTTTATTGGAGGTTCAGCCGGAAGAAGATCAGGAATGCAGCCTTTGTCAATTACACTCCAAATGTAAGGAACACATTATCTATAGACACCAGCTCACTATTTTTTTTTTTTTTTTAAGAAATCTAAAAACTTATCTATTCACGTTAGTCTTTACCTAGCTATAACTTTCCTGATAGTGGCCTGAAACTGTTTTTACACTTGTTAAGTTGAGGTGGTAAAGTCCCTGCTCATACTGTAGTTTAAAGATGATGAGAGATAGAATAAAAGTGAGGGAAGAAAAAACAGCCGTCTCAACGTTTGTGACTAAATGGACAAGGGAAATTACCATTGCATTGTTTCAGGGAGACGAGGTAAAGTTGGCCAACCGTCTGTTACTATTCGGATGAGGTGTCTCAAAGATGAGGATAATTACCATCAAGGACAAAGGCATGAAGCCAACTGTCCACCCGGAGGATTGCTACCTTGGGTTACGTAAATAAGGATTATGAATATTTCTATTTTATTATTATTATTATTATTCAGTGGGTTTTATTTTCCATCCTGTCATGCATTATATCTATTTTCATTGTCTTATTTTTTTTTTTTATCAAATGGGGTTTATATTCCATATTTTCCATTGATTGTCCATCTTACATTGTATGGCATGCATTTTATGTTAATCTTCATTTTAATCATTTTTATTGTTATATGGCACTATAACCCTGTTTTTGTATGTTAATTTTGTCTATTTCTATGTGAATCACTCTGTTGTTAAGCACCTTGAGCTGCATTTTTGTACGAAAGGTGCAATATAAATACAGTTTATCATATAATTATCATTATTACCTGTTCATTGGTCGTTGAAGGACAAGAGAAGGTTTGCTGTTGGATGACAGAAGACCCAGTCTGACTTTTCTCCCTCTCTCTGTCGTTTTCTCGCTCCCTCTCAGGGGTGCTACGGCGGTTTGGCGACACGTCGCAGATGACAGAGCGTCGTTCTGAAGATTGGGGTAGAAGGGAGGCTGAGGACTTCTGAGCCTCCATCTGACCGACAGCGCCACCTAGTTGGTCGGCTTCCTGCAGGAGGAGCTCCTGGACCGCGGAGGAGGGGGTAGGCTGACTGGGAGGAGCTTTCCTCTGAGGTAAGGAGTAGTCCGCTAGGTTAATGTGCTTTGGTGGAGGCGGTGGTAAAGACTCTGTAGCCTGTGGTCCATGACTCTGAGTCTGAGATACTCCCATCTTAATTTTCTCTGCACTATGTGAGCCCTTGGTGCAGACGGCTTCAGACCGCATGGAGGGATGCGGAGCTTCAGGTCCTAAATCAGATGCGGGACCTACTTGTCGTTGATTTGGTTGGGGAGGCTTTCCAGATGTGGTCATTTGAGTGGGTTGGTGAGTGTCACTCTTTCCAGAATGTGTTCTCATGCTCTCAGCCATGCCATACGGATGTCTAGTTTGGAACTGGGTCTGGGCCATATTCTGAGGGCCAGGAGGTTCCTGCTCTGGTCTCCCACCATAGCGCCGGTCCAGATGATAGCCCTGCAGAACCTCCTGTAAAAGGCTCGGGAATTGCTGCTGTAATTGAGAGCCATCATCATGGCCCCTTGTGGCGGATCCTTCTCCTCTCTTTGTCGGTGCCTCCGCTGAAGCTCCCACGGTTTCCTTTGATGACACCGAGCTATAGTTGGGCTGAGGCGGGTGGAAATCCTGGTACCTGGAGTTTGATTCCATCATCCCCCCTGGACCTGGCCGTATTCTGTTCTTCATAACCATGCCAGCGCCGTATGGTGACTCCGGGTAGCCATATTTGTTTGGGCCTGGATGAGGGTGATTTTGAGGCCTCCCAAAGTTAGGTTTCTGGTGAAGCTGGTGATGAGAAGAATACACACTCAGATCCACCCCTTTCTCTCCGTTGTGACTGCTAGCCTTTCGAAAGATGTGCGGATGTTTCTCTTCTACACAGTTGTCCTGTGGATGACTGGGTTTTTCTGGATGCTGGATATCGGGACGCGTTGAGACAATAACACCCACTCCAGTAGCATTCTGCTGCTCTTCGAGGCTGGGGTTCGGATTGGGGTTGTTCAAATCTTGCGTCTTGCGCTGTCTGCCCTCTCTCTCTCCACCACCGTGAACATTGTGCAAACTGGACAGTCTATTTTCCTTGTCCTGTCCGTCTACGTGTCCATCTCCACCGGTTTCTCTACCTCCCTCCCCTCGACTGGACCCTTTATCCCTTCTTTCACCTACACCTTCATCTTGGTTTCCTTCATCTTTCATTTCCCTTGTCTTCCTGTAGCTGTATTTACTAGCAGCGTCGGCAGCGCCAGGCTCAGAGACAGAGTTGGACTTGGGAGGAGCGTGGGAGGGCGTGGAGGAGGAGGCGGTGGACGAAACAGGAGGGCTAAGATGGGAGTTGGAACCTGAATCAGCACTCTGAGGAGCAGGGGATGGACAAGATGATG
The DNA here is from genome assembly GCF_949987555.1 of Borostomias antarcticus. NCBI lineage: Eukaryota > Metazoa > Chordata > Actinopteri > Stomiiformes > Stomiidae > Borostomias > Borostomias antarcticus. The sequence continues at coordinate 28,107 of NW_028176312.1, forward strand.
CCAGTTTAGGCTTGCTTTCACTGTGAGGAATCCTGGAACTAATACTCGACTGCTCTGTTGGTAGCATCTTGACTTGGTCAGTCTGCGACGGAGGATAAAAGCCACCGGTAGGTTCCGATCCACTACTGGCTCCGCTCATCTGTCTCGTCCTCACTAGTTCGCCCTCAGAGAACTGCTCGTCCCGCTCCTGCCTGGCCCCCGACGTTCCTCCTCTGTCTGAGAGCATGGAAGAATCCTCGTCTCCTCCCCCCTCACTTGCCATGTCCCCTGCTCCTAGCCCACTGCCCTCCCTGACAGTGCTGGTGCTGGAGGCTGCGCTAACGTTCCGACTCCTGGGCCGGCCGGCGGAGAGCGCGGCCGGCGGGCCCTGCTGCGTCTGACCCGGCCCTCCATCTTTCCCCCTCCTCTGTGACAGCACCGTGTCAGTCAGCAGCATGTGCTGCACCGTGTTGGGCAAATTGGCCACCTGCGAGGTCAAGGCGTTGAGACTGTTGAGGCCCGGGTCTTGCAGTTTGTTGAGCGGAGAGGAGGATGGGTAGAGGGACCCCGCCGAGCCCTCCTCTTGCGGCCCCGCTCCCGCGGACACGGCCATCCGGCTGCGGCCGGAGACGACCGCGTTCAGACCCGCCGCCTTGTGGCTGCCACTGCTCCCGCAACTGCTGACACTGCTGTTGGAGTTTGGCGTGGGGCTCAGCTGTGGCATGGTCTGCAGTAGCCTACCGTGACCGTGGCCGCCTCGGAGATTGGGCGGAGGGGGGTATGATGGGCCGTGGCCTGGAGGGTTTCCATGGCCATCCGACACGCCCATCAACGGAGAGGGGGAGGAGCTGCAGCTGGGAGACTGCACTGCGGAGGCAGCTGGAGAAGGGTTAGAGATAGGGCTGAAGTTTTGGTTAATTTGGCTCTGTTGGGGCTGAGAGTGCATTGGAGATTTGGCGATTTCTTGAGAGGCTTGATGAGGTATGTTGGAATTGGAGGCTTGGTGATGTTTAGAGTATGCAGAGCCCGATGGAGGCCCGTGGTGCTGCATTTTGAGAGATCCATCATAGCCTCCTCCTCCTATATTGTGCTGAGAATTGCGGTGCTGGAGGCTAGCTTGTTTGTGGAGTGAATGTGTCTGCGGCGAGTAGCTTGGATAAGTAGAAGCATGGTAGCCTTGAGGAACGTTCTCCATGGGCCCCACATTGTTTGTCGCAGCTGCTGAATTGGAGACAGAATTTGAATTGGAGTTCATACTTGGCATGCTGTTGACCTTGGGGTCAAATCCTGCGCTACTGGTCACATCATGGTACCGCTGAGGAGGGGGGCTGTACATTCCTGACGACCCCGTGGCCACCCCTCCCTGTGGTGAATAGTGGGGGTACTGGGGGGCCATCCTGTGTCCAGAGTGGGGGTATGTCCGGTGCTGCTGCTGTCCGTGGTGGAGCGCCTGATGGCCGGGGTAACTCTGCCCGTGTTGGCGATGCTGAATTGTGGATCCCGACCCCGACTGCATGGCAGGGTTCTGACTCATGGCATACTGGTGGGAAGGGGAAAAGGCTCCAGCGCCACCACTACCACCACTGCTGCTACCACCTGACCCTGCGGTGGCGCCATAATCTAACGAATAAGGAGACATCAACCCCGATGACGCCGCGGAGCTGGATCCAGCATGTCTGTACTGGTGAGGTATATGTCCATCCATATTGGAGTAGCCAAAGCCTGCCACGCCGTAGCCCATACCTCCTCCTCTCCTGTGGCTGTCCTTCCCGCCCATTGAAAAATAATAATCCATCGCTTCTTTGCGGTAAGGGTTGCTGCTACTGCCACTGTGCGGGTTACCCTGTGTGGGTTCCCCAGGACCACGGTGGTTCCTCCCAGGGTAGCCGAGCATATGTGCAGTCTGGCTGGGATGGGCGTGCCCCCGGTGGAGCAGGTGCTGGAGGCTCTGGGGGTTGGAGGAGACCTGCTGCTGCTGCATCCCGCTGTAGTCCTCAGGCATCCGGGGTGAGATCTGGGGGTCTGCAGGCTGGGGGGGGTAAGATGGCCCCCCTCCTCCACCCCGACCGGAGAACCCCGGGGGGAGAGAGGGGGGGGCAGGGCTGTTGGGAAAATTCTGCATTGTTGCAGATTATTATGACTTCAGATGAATTGGACCCTAACCCAGCCAGGGAATGCTTTCTGTCTTGTAATTGAGATGTGAATGGCAGTAACGGTGTATCAAAAGATTTGTTGGGTTGGCAATAAAATGATTGGGGGAAAAGTTCAAAAACAGAGTTGTAGCCAATGACTTAATCAAAAATGTTATGATTTGGCTGGTGTCAGCAATTGAAGGCAATGCAAAAAAGTGAGTTATCAATAGAGAGATGCAGATGGCATTAAAGAAGCACTTCTGAAATCTGCTGATGATGTAGCTTGTGTCGTTCCTCTTCTAGAGAGTTCCAATGGTGGACGTGGTCCTGGTTCGTCGTTGGTTCCAACCAAAACAAACCAGCCTTTTCAATGCTACAAAGATTTGATGCAGACGTAGCTATGAAGCTGTAGCAGTTTGGCACTAAACAGGTGAGAGTATCAAGTGTAATGGGAGAGACACCAGCACTCAAAACAATCAACTTCAAAGTCCTTTCCACAGTTGTAAGAGCACCACCAAAGTTACAGTAAGTTTCAATTTGTAGTCGGATCCCCTGTGCAAAAATGTAGTGCCACTTCCCGCTGTAAGACAGCCCGGTTGCCGTCACAGCAATTCTTCAGCTCTCTGGCAGAAACACAAATCACTTACTTCCTGTATGTTTCAATGTAACTGGCCAGCACCTGAGTATAAAAAAATGTCTCAAGTAATGCTAGCCAAAACATTTAGTCGTCCAACATTGATATTCTTGTGTGTTCTTTGTTCCAGAGAGACACTATCCTTGTGTGTCATTCCCTTTCCAATATTTCTACTGTTCGATTTGATTATAGTCAGTTGGATTGATGTCTTTGGTCCCTTTCCCCCCCCCCACACCTTCTTTTTATCCAAACGTTCTTCCCTCTTTTTTTCTGTCCTGGTTCCCTCCTTTATCTTTTCCTTTCTATCTTCTATTTTGTTTTCCCGTCAATCATCATTCAATTTGACCTGATCGCTTGATAGTTTCCCCAAAAGGCTCTTTCCGTTCAGTCATCTTCTCTCGTCTTCAGCTGATCTGTTTCTCTCCAGTACCTCCATGCATGTGAGGTCATCTCTACTCAGTTGCCCATAGGCGCCCTTCTATTATCTGAAAGCACAAAGGGGGAAAAAAGAAAGAAATAAACATTTAGGCTATTTATGCATCTCATTGTTTAGCTCTAGCTAGCTGCATTTAAATTGTTATTCACCAGCAGAAGTAGGCTTTGTGCCTTGCCTGAGATTTGCAGGCAGAAATGTCACCCTCAGACCACAATATTGTCCTCAAGGTCTAAACGTAGACATGTGGGCACTGAAGCTCTGTGCATAACATACAGTAGGCCTACCCAATCTCTGCCCTAGCATCACCAAGTTCCATTCATCAATTTCAACACAATGCTTTTGATTTGGTCAGCCTATGTTTGTCCAAATGTGTATTAATAAGCTATAGCCTAAATGTTCCCAACTGACATGGTGGCATGCTGTTTGAGTTTCTGATCCGTCTATAAACCATGTCGGCTAAACGTCTGTTGGCTGATGACAACAAAGAGAGGAACATGAATGAGTGGCACACAGCCAAAGCAACAAAATAACACAGTCAAGTGTAAACAAACAAACCTGGAGAAGCCAAGGCAGCCATGCTGTTTCTTATCACTGAATTAAGACAGTCGACAGTACTTCAAGGTTGGTCTACAGTCCAACTGAATGTAAATGTATTTAACAAAGGCATTTAATCAGTAGGGGGTCTAATTATAGGGTGACACCACCTTGACAGGGTCATTATTCACCAGGACCCTCAGTGACACCAGTCCTATTGTCTGTCTCAAACACACTTTAAAATGCTTAATGGCCTGCAATGCTCTGCAGTCAACTTTAGAAGCCTTTTGTTACTGCTGTAAGCATAGGCCTAATAGAGTCATGATAATTGGGTGGTTTCAGTGGTAAGTGATAAGCTTATGGCCTTTATGACAGCTTGCCAGTGCATGGTGGGGCGATTTTCCATTTGAATTATCTAATTTGTTGCTGGCAAGGGTAGACCAACCATTAAGGCCTACTCTAACAACAAACTAAACATTAGTCTTGAGGTGTTGGCATTGAAAAGACAGACATGGTATTTTGTTAAGGAGGTCATTCATTAATAACAAGTTCATCTACTACCTTTAATCAAATGTACTGTCAATTAACAAAAAGCAGTGCTGCTGGGTATCACTAATATAGTGACTGTATGCTGAGGAGGGGGTCGCTGGTCAGAAGCCAGACAGAGTAAACAGTAAAC
>NW_028176312.1:37500-42326 GCF_949987555.1 Borostomias antarcticus
TGTACTGTAGCACAACCTATCCACAGGGTACTGTAGCACAGCCTATCCACAGGGTACTGTGACACAGCCTATCCACAGTGTACTGCAGCACAACCTATCCACAGTGTACTGTAGCACAGCCTATCCACAGTGTACTGTAACACAGCCTATCCACACTGTACTGTAGCACAGCCTATCCACAGTGTACTGTAGCACAGCCTATCCAGCCTATGTCTTCCCTCATTCTCTGTGGCCACTGCTCCGCCATAGTGGGTGATGTATATTTGGGTAGGTGAGAGGCTAGGACAACACACAGGTCACCATCGTAGGATAGTTACTACAATGTCATTTCAATTACGGACTCAAATGATACATTTGATTGACATCTGATTCATTTAGAATTGAGTAGTAGGCTAGAGAGACACAGGATTGATTGACGCTGGGGTGAATCACTGTTGACTGAAGACTTCATCAATAGATCAGAGTTGACTTGCTTGTCATCGATTCTTTCTGGCATGTTTCGAACCCGCATGCATGCACTGTTTTTTGTCTCAAACTAAAAAAAAGTATGTAGGTTATCAATCAGGTCTGTGCTGTGGAACAGTGGCTAAGTACCTGGATTACATGTGCCATGCTGGAGCAACATTCTGTAACCCCCCCCCCCCACCACACACACACACACACACCTTATAACAAGTACAGAATGGTGGGTCGATGACTAGAACAAGCTCTTATGCCTTGGCCTGGTGAGTGTGTGTGCGTGTGTGTTAGAACACACTTTGTTCTTTGCTGTTTGGATTGTGCGTTAGAATTTGTTAGTGTGTCTTTTGAAGGGGAATTTAATTCTCTTGAATGACTTGTGGAAGTTTAATTTATTTAGGAGTATGATACATGTGTCCACCATCTTTCTTTAGTGACCCAAACAATGATTGTGAGGTGTTACCGTACCGTTTTTCAATAGTGAACAACAATCTGTTTACAGTAAAATTCTTGAGAGTGTATCACAATCCTGTGGGTAAAAACAAATGTTTTAATAGAGTTGTGTAGAGGACCACTCAAAATATTCATTGGCAGTGTTCAATATACATGGCAACAGCCAATAGACCCGTCTGCAATTTCTTTGTACAAATGATGTAGTTCTCAGGGTGACCACTAGGTGTCAGGATAATACAACAAACATTTTGATGGAGCACGTTAGTGTTGAGTACAGCCTGGGCTCAGCGAGAGGAATTGGCAAAAGTGTCGGTATCATATTTAATATAAACCCCAGTCTAACCAACTCTTTTGAAGTGTGTGGATGTAAGTCACGCCTTGTTACAATTCATCAACTTGATCTCATCTTTCCACCCACACACACATACAGTCATTACTCTTCTGAACCTCTAGCCAATCAAATTGGAGACCTATATTTTATGGGGAGATGGAGAGGAATGGTTTTGTTGAGCCCCTGAGACAGAAGTTTTGACCAAGCGATGACCTCTCTGTTCAATACAGTCCAAACTATCTTATGGCCCCCCTTTATTTGCACAGGGTAACTGGCCATAGATATAGAACCAGCTGTAGGCCAGGAGTCTGTCACACTTTTGTCACCACTGCCGTGACCTTGGTCGAAATACTATTTGAAATATTTTCAAAGCACTTTCTGCCTGGAGTGTCAGATGGGTGGTTAAGCATTTTTGGGAACAGGTTCCATTTTGCCAGGAAAGAGCAGTCAAGTGCAGAGAAGTATTTGAACTGATTCAAAATAGTATTTCAACTGTTCATTTTTTCTCTGCTCCTGCTAGTGGAGCAGCTGGTAGTCGTTGTCTGGACCCATTCCTGTTCTGTTTGTTTTTACCTGAACTTGCATGTTTTTATTGATGTACTTGCTGCCTTGCGGCCGGGTCACCCAACTTGTGTCTCAATGGGTTTTTATCTGGTTAAATAAAGGTTTATATATTTATATATCAACCCAGGTCTGGCACACCACTGTAGAGGATCAGATGTTGTTGACGTACACCATTTTTCTCAGTTGCTAAAACACTAAACCTCATTCTCTGAACCAAATTCTCAATGGCCTTAACTCATTTGTCGAATCAAACACTCTTTTGGCCAAACCTTTAACACTGTTCAGGTACTTCGACACAATTTGCAAAACTCCTCCGCTCTTTTTTTTGCCAAACCTTAAACACATTCTCAGTCACTAAACACTGTGATACACTTGTGCTGCAAACTTGTAAACACTGGCAGCAGAATGTGAACACAGCTGTCATCTGTTACACACAACAACTCAGAACTGAACACACATGTTTCTAATGATGTGATCGGACCAAACGGGCAGGAAACAGGTCAGCTCAGAGAACACAGGTGGGCAGGATACAGGTCAGCTCAGAGAGCACAGGTGGGCAGGATACAGGTCAGTTCAGAGAACACAGGTGGGCAGGATACAGGTCAGTTCAGAGAGCACAGGTGGGCAGGATACAGGTCAGCTCAGAGAACACAGGTGGGCAGGATACAGGTCAGTTCAGAGAACACAGGTGGGCAGGATACAGGTCAGTTAAGAGAGCACAGGTGGGCAGGATACAGGTCAGCTCAGAGAGCACAGGTGGCACATCTGCATCCATATACAGCGGACGGTGTAGAAGATTTTGAACTGATCTAGTCAAAAAGGATTTGCCAAGATTCGCTAAAAGAGGTCAAGTCCGGTTTATTGAGTAAACATACGAGCGCAAGGACTTCAGGACAACGCACGTGAGTGGTTTATCCAAGTGAAGTGCCGCCTCCTGGTCTTGCGCGGCCTTATATTCAAGCAATACACAGGTATGGCGCTTCTAGGAATGTGATTGGCTAACCCATCTGTACACGTCATATTAAATGGCAGGCGTCATCAACAGTGGTTGAGAATACAGACACGTGACATGAGAAAGGCGGTAATTCTTGCAGGGACAAAGGGACAAAGGATGGTTATTCTGGAGCAGACAACGTCTAGGTGTGTTGACCTCCTGGAGGTCATCCTGTCATAAATTAGGTTAGCACAGCTATGTGAAAGGTTGAGGGAGGTGGTGAATTACAAAGGAAGTGGTGAAACTACAATTTCTATGACAACGGAAACACACAGAGAGGCAGAGGAGGAAGAGTTTGTGTGAGAGGTGGTGGATGAGGAGGAATGGGACGAGGGAGAGTTTGTGTGAGAGGTGTGGACGAGGAGGAAGGGGACGAGGGAGAGTTTGTGTGAGAGGTGGAGGACGAGGAGGAAGGGGACGAGGGAGAGTTTGTGTGAGAGGTGGTGGACGAGGAGGAAGAGGACGAGGAAGAGTTTGTGTGAGAGGTGGTGGACGAGGAAGAAGGGGACGAGGGAGAGTTTGTGTGAGAGGTGTGGATGAGGAGGAAGAGGACGAGGGAGAGTTTGTGTGAGAGGTGGTGGACGAGGAGGAAGGGGACGAGGGAGAGTTTGTGTGAGAGGTGGTGGACGAGGAGGAAGGGGACGAGGGAGAGTTTGTGTGAGAGGTGGTGGACGAGGAGGAAGGGGACGAGGAAGAGTTTGTGTGAGAGGTGGAGGACGAGGAGGAAGGGGACGAGGAAGAGTTTGTGTGAGAGGTGGAGGACGAGGAGGAAGGGGACGAGGAAGAGTTTGTGTGAGAGGTGGAGGACGAGGAGGAAGGGGACGAGGGAGAGTTTGTGTGAGAGGTGGAGGACGAGGAGGAAGGGGACGAGGAAGAGTTTGTGTGAGAGGTGGAGGACGAGGAGGAGGGGGACGAGGAAGAGTTTGTGTGAGAGGTGTGGATGAGGAGGAAGGGGACGAGGGAGAGTTTGTGTGAGAGGCGGTGGATGAGGAGGAAGGGGACGAGGAAGAGTGTGTGAGAGGTGGAGAACGAGGAGGAAGGGGACGAGGGAGAGTTTGTGTGAGAGGTGGTGGACGAGGAGGAAGAGGACGAGGAAGAGTTTGTGTGAGAGGTGGAGGACGAGGAGGAAGGGACGAGGAAGAGTTTGTGTGAGAGGTGGTGGACGAGGAGGAAGAGGACGAGGAAGAGTTTGTGTGAGAGGTGGAGGACGAGGAGGAAGGGGACGAGGAAGAGTTTGTGTGAGAGGTGGTGGACGAGGAGGAAGGGGACGAGGGAGAGTTTGTGTGAGAGGTGGAGGATTATTGTACACCATGTTGTACTATTGTACACAATGCTCTGTGGTGAATATATTTGTACTTCCTGTGTGTATGGTCTGAACACATGGTTTGGTTTTGAACACAGGATAAGTGGTTTTGAGGTGATAGTTTGAGTTTGATAGAAAAGTCTGGGGTTTTGTGAACGTAGGTTGGATTTTTGGATTTGTGTTTAAGGTTTTGAGAAAATGGGTGGAGGTTTCAAGAAATGTGTTTTAGCAACTGAGAGAAACTAATAGGACTGCCAAGCAGAGGATGTTGGAGACAGTGTGCAGCTACATCCAGCAGGGGGCGCCCTCGCCCCATCCCTCCCCGCTCCACCACGCTGGTGGAGCTCTCCGTCACACTCTCCACATCTCCTAGCAACCACAGAACCCTGCCTCAATCACTATGGATACCGGCACGGAGGGAGGGAGGAGGAGGAGGAGGAGGAGGAGGAGGAGGAGGAGGAGGAGCTGGTGGCTGGCTGGGCACCCGGCATTCCAGCAAGGCCAGCTTCCACACAGCCAAGAACAGAGCAGCACATAGAGTATCCAGAGAGGACAGAGAGAGAAGGAGGGAGAGGAGGAGGATGAGGAGGGAGAGGAGGAGGATGAGGAGGGAGAGGAGGAGGATGAGGAGGAGGGAGAGGAGGAGGATGAGGAGGGAGAGGAGGAGGGAGAGGAGGAGGATGAGGAGGGAGAGGAGGAGGGTGAGGAGGAGGGAGAGGAGG
>NW_028176312.1:50026-77526 GCF_949987555.1 Borostomias antarcticus
GAGTAAACTGGACCAGACACTATAGACTAAACTATAGACTAAACTATAGAGTAAACTGGACCAGACACTATAGACTAAACTATAGACTAAACTATAGAGTAAACTGGACCAGACACTATAGACTAAACTATAGACTAAACTATAGAGTACACTGGACCAGACACTATAGACTAAACTAGTATAAACTGGACCAGACACTATAGACTAAACTAGTATAAACTGGACCAGACACTATAGACTAAACTAGTATAAACTGGACCAGACACTATAGAGAACACTAGTATAAACTGGACCAGACACTATAGACTAAACTATAGAATAAACTGGACCAGACACTATAGAGAACACAAGTATAAACTGGACCAGACACTATAGAGTAAACTAGTATAAACTGGACCAGACACTATAGAGAACGCTATAGTATAAACTGGACCAGACACTATAGAGTACACTAGTATAAACTGGACCAGACACTATAGAGTACACTAGTATAAACTGGACCAGACACTATAGAGAACACTATAGTATAAACTGGACCAGACACTATAGAGTACACTAGTATAAACTGGACCAGACACTATAGAGAACACTAGTATAAACTGGACCAGACACTATAGAGAACACTAGTATAAACTGGACCAGACACTATAGAGTATACTATAGTATAAACTGGACCAGACACTATAGAGAACACTATAGTATAAACTGGACCAGACACTATAGAGTACACTATAGTATAAACTGGACCAGACACTATAGAGTACACTAGTATAAACTGGACCAGACACTATAGAGTATACTATAGTATAAACTGGACCAGACACTATAGAGAACACTATAGTATAAACTGGACCAGACACTATAGAGTACACTATAGTATAAACTGGACCAGACACTATAGAGTACACTATAGTATAAACTGGACCAGACACTATAGAGTACACTATAGTATAAACTGGACCAGACACTATAGAGAACACTATAGTATAAACTGGACCAGACACTATAGAGAACACTAGTATAAACTGGACCAGACACTATAGAGTACACTAGTATAAACTGGACCAGACACTATAGAGTACACTATAGTATAAACTGGACCAGACACTATAGAGAACACTATAGTATAAACTGGACCAGACACTATAGAGTACACTATAGTATAAACTGGACCAGATACTATAGAGTACACTATAGTATAAACTGGAACAGACACTATAGAGTAAACTAGTATAAACTGGACCAGACACTATAGAGTACACTACAGTATAAACTGGAACAGACACTATAGACTAAACTAGTATAAACTGGACCAGACACTATAGAGAACACTAGTATAAACTGGACCAGACACGATAGAGTACACTATAGTATAAACTGGACCAGACACTATAGAGTACACTAGTATAAACTGGACCAGACACTATAGAGTACACTATAGTATAAACTGGACCAGACACTATAGACTAAACTAGTATAAACTGGACCAGACACTATAGAGAACACTAGTATAAACTGGACCAGACACGATAGAGTACACTATAGTATAAACTGGACCAGACACTATAGAGTACACTAGTATAAACTGGACCAGACACTATAGAGTACACTAGTATAAACTGGACCAGACACTATAGAGAACACTATAGTATAAACTGGACCAGACACTATAGAGTACACTAGTATAAACTGGACCAGACACTATAGAGAACACTAGTATAAACTGGACCAGACACTATAGAGAACACTAGTATAAACTGGACCAGACACTATAGAGTATACTATAGTATAAACTGGACCAGACACTATAGAGAACACTATAGTATAAACTGGACCAGACACTATAGAGTACACTATAGTATAAACTGGACCAGACACTATAGAGTACACTAGTATAAACTGGACCAGACACTATAGAGTATACTATAGTATAAACTGGACCAGACACTATAGAGAACACTATAGTATAAACTGGACCAGACACTATAGAGTACACTATAGTATAAACTGGACCAGACACTATAGAGTACACTATAGTATAAACTGGACCAGACACTATAGAGTACACTATAGTATAAACTGGACCAGACACTATAGAGAACACTATAGTATAAACTGGACCAGACACTATAGAGAACACTAGTATAAACTGGACCAGACACTATAGAGTACACTAGTATAAACTGGACCAGACACTATAGAGTACACTATAGTATAAACTGGACCAGACACTATAGAGAACACTATAGTATAAACTGGACCAGACACTATAGAGTACACTATAGTATAAACTGGACCAGATACTATAGAGTACACTATAGTATAAACTGGAACAGACACTATAGAGTAAACTAGTATAAACTGGACCAGACACTATAGAGTACACTATAGTATAAACTGGAACAGACACTATAGAGTAAACTAGTATAAACTGGACCAGACACTATAGAGTACACTATAGTATAAACTGGAACAGACACTATAGAGTAAACTAGTATAAACTGGACCAGACACTATAGAGTACACTATAGTATAAACTGGACCAGACACTATAGAGAACACTATAGTATAAACTGGACCAGACACTATAGAGTACACTAGTATAAACTGGACCAGACACTATAGAGTACACTATAGTATAAACTGGACCAGACACTATAGAGTACACTATAGTATAAACTGGACCAGACACTATAGACTTAACTATAGAATAAACTGGACCAGACACTATAGAGAACACTAGTATAAACTGGACCAGACACTATAGAGTAAACTAGTATAAACTGGACCAGACACTATAGAGTACACTATAGTATAAACTGGACCAGACACTATAGAGTACACTAGTATAAACTGGACCAGAGACTATAGAGTACACTAGTATAAACTGGACCAGAGACTATAGAGTACACTAGTATAAACTGGACCAGACACTATAGAGAACACTATAGTATAAACTGGACCAGACACTATAGAGTACACTAGTATAAACTGGACCAGACACTATAGAGAACACTATAGTATAAACTGGACCAGACACTATAGAGTACACTAGTATAAACTGGACCAGACACTATAGAGAACACTATAGTATAAACTGGACCAGACACGATAGAGTAAACTAGTATAAACTGGACCAGACACTATAGAGTACACTATAGTATAAACTGGAACAGACACTATAGAGTACACTAGTATAAACTGGACCGGACACTATAGAGTAAACTATAGTATAAACTGGACCAGACACTATAGAGAACACTATAGTATAAACTGGACCAGACACTATAGAGAACACTAGTATAAACTGGACCAGACACTATAGAGTACACTAGTATAAACTGGACCAGACACTATAGAGTACACTATAGTATAAACTGGACCAGACACTATAGAGTACACTATAGTATAAACTGGACCAGACACTATAGAGTACACTAGTATAAACTGGACCAGACACTATAGAGTACACTATAGTATAAACTGGACCAGACACTATAGAGAACACTAGTATAAACTGGACCAGACACTATAGAGTACACTAGTATAAACTGGACCAGACACTATAGAGTACACTATAGTATAAACTGGACCAGACACTATAGAGAACACTAGTATAAACTGGACCAGACACTATAGAGAACACTATAGTATAAACTGGACCAGACACTATAGAGTACACTATAGTATAAACTGGACCAGACACTATAGAGTACACTATAGTATAAACTGAACCAGACACTATAGAGAACACTAGTATAAACTGGACCAGACACTATAGAGTACACTATAGTATAAACTGGACCAGACACTATAGAGAACACTATAGTATAAACTGGACCAGACACTATAGAGTACACTAGTATAAACTGGACCAGACACTATAGAGTACACTAGTATAAACTGGACCAGACACTATAGAGTACACTAGTATAAACTGGACCAGACACTATAGAGAACACTAGTATAAACTGGACCAGACACTATAGAGTACACTAGTATAAACTGGACCAGACACTATAGAGAACACTATAGTATAAACTGGACCAGACACTATAGAGTACACTAGTATAAACTGGACCAGACACTATAGAGTACACTATAGTATAAACTGGACCAGACACTATAGACTAAACTAGTATAAACTGGACCAGACACTATAGAGTACACTAGTATAAACTGGACCAGACACTATAGAGAACACTAGTATAAACTGGACCAGACACTATAGACTAAACTAGTATAAACTGGACCAGACACTATAGAGAACACTATAGTATAAACTGGACCAGACACTATAGAGAACACTATAGTATAAACTGGACCAGACACTATAGAGAACACTATAGTATAAACTGGACCAGACACTATAGAGTACACTAGTATAAACTGGACCAGACACTATAGACTAAACTAGTATAAACTGGACCAGACACTATAGAGAACACTAGTATAAACTGGACCAGACACTATAGAGAACACTAGTATAAACTGGACCAGACACTATAGAGAACACTAGTATAAACTGGACCAGACACTATAGAGTACACTAGTATAAACTGGACCAGACACTATAGAGAACACTAGTATAAACTGGACCAGACACTATAGAGTACACTAGTATAAACTGGACCAGACACTATAGAGTAAACTAGTATAAACTGAACCAGACACTATAGAGTACACTATAGTATAAACTGAACCAGACACTATAGAGAACACTAGTATAAACTGGACCAGACACTATAGAGTACACTAGTATAAACTGGACCAGACACTATAGACTAAACTATAGAATAAACTGGACCAGACACTATAGAGAACACAAGTATAAACTGGACCAGACACTATAGAGAACACTAGTATAAACTGGACCAGACACTATAGAGAACACTAGTATAAACTGGACCAGACACTATAGAGTACACTATAGTATAAACTGAACCAGACACTATAGAGTACACTATAGTATAAACTGAACCAGACACTATAGAGAACACTAGTATAAACTGGACCAGACACTATAGAGTACACTAGTATAAACTGGACCAGACACTATAGACTAAACTATAGAATAAACTGGACCAGACACTATAGAGAACACAAGTATAAACTGGACCAGACACTATAGAGAACACTAGTATAAACTGGACCAGACACTATAGAGAACACTAGTATAAACTGGACCAGACACTATAGAGTACACTAGTATAAACTGGACCAGACACTATAGAGTACACTAGTATAAACTGGACCAGACACTATAGAGTAAACTAGTATAAACTGGACCAGACACTATAGAGAACACTAGTATAAACTGGACCAGACACTATAGAGTACACTAGTATAAACTGGACCAGACACGATAGAGTACACTATAGTATAAACTGGACCAGACACTATAGACTAAACTATAGAGTGAACTATAGACTAAACTATAGACTAAACTATAGAGTAAACTGGACCAGACACTATAGACTAAACTATAGACTAAACTATAGAGTAAACTGGACCAGACACTATAGACTAAACTATAGACTAAACTATAGAGTAAACTGGACCAGACACTATAGACTAAACTATAGACTAAACTATAGAGTACACTGGACCAGACACTATAGACTAAACTAGTATAAACTGGACCAGACACTATAGACTAAACTAGTATAAACTGGACCAGACACTATAGAGAACACTATAGTATAAACTGGACCAGACACTATAGAGAACACTAGTATAAACTGGACCAGACACTATAGACTAAACTAGTATAAACTGGACCAGACACTATAGACTAAACTATAGTATAAACTGGACCAGACACTATAGAGAACACTATAGTATAAACTGGACCAGACACTATAGAGAACACTAGTATAAACTGGACCAGACACTATAGAGTACACTATAGTATAAAATGGACCAGATAATATAGAGTAAACTAGTATAAACTGGACCAGACACTATAGAGAACACTAGTATAAACTGGACCAGACACTATAGAGTACACTATAGTATAAACTGGACCAGACACTATAAACTAAACTATAGAATAAACTGGACCAGACACTATAGAGTACACTAGTATAAACTGGACCAGACACTATAGAGTACACTAGTATAAACTGGACCAGACACTATAGAGAACACTAGTATAAACTGGACCAGACACTATAGAGTACACTATAGTATAAACTGGACCAGACACTATAGACTAAACTATAGAATAAACTGGACCAGACACTATAGAGTACACTAGTATAAACTGGACCAGACACTATAGAGTACACTAGTATAAACTGGACCAGACACTATAGAGAACACTAGTATAAACTGGACCAGACACTATAGACTAAACTAGTATAAACTGGACCAGACACTATAGACTAAACTATAGAATAAACTGGACCAGACACTATAGAGAACACTAGTATAAACTGGACCAGACACTATAGACTAAACTAGTATAAACTGGACCAGACACTATAGAGTACACTATAGTATAAACTGGACCAGACACTATAGAGTACACTAGTATAAACTGGACCAGACACTATAGAGAACACTAGTATAAACTGGACCAGACACTATAGAGTACACTAGTATAAACTGGACCAGACACTATAGAGAACACTAGTATAAACTGGACCAGACACTATAGAGTACACTATAGTATAAACTGGACCAGACACTATAGAGTACACTATAGTATAAACTGGACCAGACACTATAGAGTACACTATAGTATAAACTGGACCAGACACTATAGAGTACACTATAGTATAAACTGGACCAGACACTATAGAGTAAACTATAGTATAAACTGGAACAGACACTATAGAGTACACTATAGTATAAACTGGACCAGACACTATAGAGTACACTATAGTATAAACTGGACCAGACACTATAGAGTACACTATAGTATAAACTGGACCGGACACTATAGAGTACACTAGTATAAACTGAACCAGACACTATAGAGTACACTAGTATAAACTGGACCAGACACTATAGAGTACACTAGTATAAACTGGACCAGACACTATAGAGTACACTATAGTATAAACTGGACCAGACACTATAGAGAACACTATAGTATAAACTGGACCAGACACTATAGAGTACACTATAGTATAAACTGGACCAGACACTATAGAGTACACTATAGTATAAACTGGACCAGACACTATAGAGTACACTATAGTATAAACTGGACCAGACACTATAGAGTACACTATAGTATAAACTGGACCAGACACTATAGAGTACACTAGTATAAACTGGACCAGACACTATAGAGTACACTATAGTATAAACTGGACCAGACACTATAGAGTACACTATAGTATAAACTGGACCAGACACTATAGAGAACACTATAGTATAAACTGGACCAGACACTATAGAGTACACTAGTATAAACTGGACCAGACACTATAGAGTACACTATAGTATAAACTGGACCAGACACTATAGAGTACACTAGTATAAACTGGACCAGACACTATAGAGTACACTATAGTATAAACTGGACCAGACACTATAGAGTACACTATAGTATAAACTGGACCAGACACTATAGAGTACACTAGTATAAACTGGACCAGACACTATAGAGTACACTATAGTATAAACTGGACCAGACACTATAGAGAACACTAGTATAAACTGGACCAGACACTATAGAGTACACTATAGTATAAACTGGACCAGACACTATAGAGTACACTATAGTATAAACTGGACCAGACACTATAGAGTACACTATAGTATAAACTGGACCAGACACTATAGAGAACACTATAGTATAAACTGGACCAGACACTATAGAGTACACTATAGTATAAACTGGACCAGACACTATAGAGTACACTAGTATAAACTGGACCAGACACTATAGAGTACACTATAGTATAAACTGGACCAGACACTATAGAGTACACTATAGTATAAACTGGACCAGACACTATAGAGTACACTATAGTATAAACTGGACCAGACACTATAGAGTACACTAGTATAAACTGGACCAGACACTATAGAGTACACTATAGTATAAACTGGACCAGACACTATAGAGTACACTATAGTATAAACTGGACCAGACACGATATAGTACACTAGTATAAACTGGACCAGACACTATAGAGTACACTATAGTATAAACTGGACCAGACACTATAGACTAAACTAGTATAAACTGGACCAGACACTATAGAGAACACTAGTATAAACTGGACCAGACACGATAGAGTACACTAGTATAAACTGGACCAGACACTATAGAGTACACTATAGTATAAACTGGACCAGACACTATAGACTAAACTAGTATAAACTGGACCAGACACTATAGAGTACACTATAGTATAAACTGGACCAGACACTATAGAGTACACTATAGTATAAACTGGACCAGACACTATAGAGAACACTATAGTATAAACTGGACCAGACACTATAGAGTACACTATAGTATAAACTGGACCAGACACTATAGAGAACACTAGTATAAACTGGACCAGACACGATAGAGAACACTATAGTATAAACTGGACCAGACACTATAGAGTACACTAGTATAAACTGGACCAGACACGATAGAGAACACTATAGTATAAACTGGACCAGACACTATAGAGTACACTAGTATAAACTGGACCAGACACTATAGAGTACACTATAGTATAAACTGGACCAGACACTATAGAGTACACTATAGTATAAACTGGACCAGACACTATAGAGTACACTAGTATAAACTGGACCAGACACGATAGAGAACACTATAGTATAAACTGGACCAGACACTATAGAGTACACTAGTATAAACTGGACCAGACACTATAGAGTACACTATAGTATAAACTGGACCAGACACTATAGAGAACACTAGTATAAACTGGACCAGACACTATAGAGTACACTATAGTATAAACTGGACCAGACACTATAGAGTACACTATAGTATAAACTGGACCAGACACTATAGAGTACACTATAGTATAAACTGGACCAGACACGATAGAGAACACTATAGTATAAACTGGACCAGACACTATAGAGTACACTATAGTATAAACTGGACCAGACACTATAGAGAACACTAGTATAAACTGGACCAGACACTATAGAGTACACTATAGTATAAACTGGACCAGACACTATAGAGTACACTATAGTATAAACTGGACCAGACACGATAGAGAACACTATAGTATAAACTGGACCAGACACTATAGAGTACACTATAGTATAAACTGGACCAGACACTATAGAGAACACTATAGTATAAACTGGACCAGACACTATAGAGTACACTATAGTATAAACTGGACCAGACACTATAGAGTACACTATAGTGTAAACTGGACCAGACACTATAGAGTACACTAGTATAAACTGGACCAGACACTATAGAGTACACTAGTATAAACTGGACCAGACACTATAGAGAACACTAGTATAAACTGGACCAGACACTATAGAGTACACTATAGTATAAACTGGACCAGACACTATAGAGTACACTAGTATAAACTGGACCAGACACTATAGAGTACACTATAGTATAAACTGGACCAGACACTATAGAGTACACTATAGTATAAACTGGACCAGACACTATAGAGAACACTAGTATAAACTGGACCAGACACTATAGACTAAACTAGTATAAACTGGACCAGACACTATAGAGTACACTATAGTATAAACTGGACCAGATACTATAGAGGACACTAGTATAAACTGGACCAGACACTATAGAGTACACTATAGTATAAACTGGACCAGACACTATAGAGTACACTATAGTATAAACTGGACCAGACACTATAGAGTACACTAGTATAAACTGGACCAGACACTATAGACTAAACTAGTATAAACTGGACCAGACACTATAGACTAAACTATAGAATAAACTGGACCAGACACTATAGAGAACACTAGTATAAACTGGACCAGACACTATAGACTAAACTAGTATAAACTGGACCAGACACTATAGAGTACACTAGTATAAACTGGACCAGACACTATAGACTAAACTAGTATAAACTGGACCAGACACTATAGACTAAACTATAGAATAAACTGGACCAGACACTATAGAGAACACTAGTATAAACTGGACCAGACACTATAGAGAACACTATAGTATAAACTGGACCAGACACTATAGAGTACACTATAGTATAAACTGGACCAGACACTATAGAGTACACTATAGTATAAACTGGACCAGACACTATAGAGAACACTAGTATAAACTGGACCAGACACTATAGAGTACACTATAGTATAAACTGGACCAGACACTATAGAGTACACTAGTATAAACTGGACCAGACACTATAGAGTACACTATAGTATAAACTGGACCAGACACTATAGAGTACACTAGTATAAACTGGACCAGACACTATAGAGTACACTAGTATAAACTGGACCAGACACTATAGACTAAACTAGTATAAACTGGACCAGACACTATAGACTAAACTATAGAATAAACTGGACCAGACACTATAGAGAACACTAGTATAAACTGGACCAGACACTATAGACTAAACTAGTATAAACTGGACCAGACACTATAGAGTACACTAGTATAAACTGGACCAGACACTATAGACTAAACTAGTATAAACTGGACCAGACACTATAGACTAAACTATAGAATAAACTGGACCAGACACTATAGAGAACACTAGTATAAACTGGACCAGACACTATAGAGAACACTATAGTATAAACTGGACCAGACACTATAGAGTAAACTAGTATAAACTGGACCAGACACTATAGAGTACACTATAGTATAAACTGGACCAGACACTATAGAGTACACTATAGTATAAACTGGACCAGACACTATAGAGAACACTATAGTATAAACTGGACCAGACACTATAGAGTACACTATAGTATAAACTGGACCAGACACTATAGAGTACACTATAGTATAAACTGGACCAGACACTATAGAGAACACTATAGTATAAACTGGACCAGACACTATAGAGTACACTATAGTATAAACTGGACCAGACACTATAGAGAACACTATAGTATAAACTGGACCAGACACTATAGAGTACACTAGTATAAACTGGACCAGACACTATAGAGTACACTATAGTATAAACTGGACCAGACACTATAGAGAACACTAGTATAAACTGGACCAGACACTATAGAGTACACTATAGTATAAACTGGACCAGACACTATAGAGTACACTAGTATAAACTGGACCAGACACTATAGAGAACACTATAGTATAAACTGGACCAGACACTATAGACTAAACTAGTATAAACTGGACCAGACACTATAGAGAACACTAGTATAAACTGGACCAGACACGATAGAGTACACTATAGTATAAACTGGACCAGACACTATAGAGTACACTAGTATAAACTGGACCAGACACTATAGAGTACACTATAGTATAAACTGGACCAGACACTATAGACTAAACTAGTATAAACTGGACCAGACACTATAGAGAACACTAGTATAAACTGGACCAGACACGATAGAGTACACTATAGTATAAACTGGACCAGACACTATAGAGTACACTAGTATAAACTGGACCAGACACGATAGAGTACACTATAGTATAAACTGGACCAGACACTATAGACTAAACTATAGAGTAAACTATATACTAAACTATAGACTAAACTATAGAGTTAACTGGACCAGACACTATAGACTAAACTATAGACTAAACTATAGAGTAAACTGGACCAGACACTATAGACTAAACTATAGACTAAACTATAGAGTAAACTGGACCAGACACTATAGACTAAACTATAGACTAAACTATAGAGTACACTGGACCCGACACTATAGACTAAACTAGTATAAACTGGACCAGACACTATAGACTAAACTAGTATAAACTGGACCAGACACTATAGAGAACACTATAGTATAAACTGGACCAGACACTATAGAGAACACTAGTATAAACTGGACCAGACACTATAGACTAAACTAGTATAAACTGGACCAGACACTATAGAGTACACTATAGTATAAACTGGACCAGACACTATAGACTAAACTAGTATAAACTGGACCAGACACTATAGAGAACACTAGTATAAACTGGACCAGACACGATAGAGTACACTATAGTATAAACTGGACCAGACACTATAGAGTACACTAGTATAAACTGGACCAGACACGATAGAGTACACTATAGTATAAACTGGACCAGACACTATAGACTAAACTATAGAGTAAACTATATACTAAACTATAGACTAAACTATAGAGTTAACTGGACCAGACACTATAGACTAAACTATAGACTAAACTATAGAGTAAACTGGACCAGACACTATAGACTAAACTATAGACTAAACTATAGAGTAAACTGGACCAGACACTATAGACTAAACTATAGACTAAACTATAGAGTACACTGGACCCGACACTATAGACTAAACTAGTATAAACTGGACCAGACACTATAGACTAAACTAGTATAAACTGGACCAGACACTATAGAGAACACTATAGTATAAACTGGACCAGACACTATAGAGAACACTAGTATAAACTGGACCAGACACTATAGACTAAACTAGTATAAACTGGACCAGACACTATAGACTAAACTATAGAATAAACTGGACCAGACACTATAGAGAACACTAGTATAAACTGGACCAGACACTATAGAGTACACTATAGTATAAAATGGACCAGATAATATAGAGTAAACTAGTATAAACTGGACCAGACACTATAGAGTACACTAGTATAAACTGGACCAGACACTATAGAGAACACTAGTATAAACTGGACCAGACACTATAGAGAACACTATAGTATAAACTGGAACAGACACTATAGAGAACACTAGTATAAACTGGACCAGACACTATAGAGTACACTAGTATAAACTGGACCAGACACTATAGAGTACACTAGTATAAACTGGACCAGACACTATAGAGAACACTATAGTATAAACTGGACCAGACACTATAGAGAACACTAGTATAAACTGGACCAGACACTATAGAGTACACTAGTATAAACTGGACCAGACACTATAGAGTACACTATAGTATAAACTGGACCAGACACTATAGAGTACACTATAGTATAAACTGGACCAGACACTATAGAGTACACTATAGTATAAAATGGACCAGATAATATAGAGTAAACTAGTATAAACTGGACCAGACACTATAGAGTACACTAGTATAAACTGGACCAGACACTATAGAGTACACTATAGTATAAACTGGACCAGACACTATAGAGTACACTATAGTATAAAATGGACCAGATAATATAGAGTAAACTAGTATAAACTGGACCAGACACTATAGAGTACACTAGTATAAACTGGACCAGACACTATAGAGTACACTATAGTATAAACTGGACCAGACACTATAGAGTACACTATAGTATAAACTGGACCAGACACTATAGAGTACACTATAGTATAAAATGGACCAGATAATATAGAGTAAACTAGTATAAACTGGACCAGACACTATAGAGTACACTAGTATAAACTGGACCAGACACTATAGAGTACACTATAGTATAAACTGGACCAGACACTATAGAGTACACTATAGTATAAACTGGACCAGACACTATAGAGAACACTAGTATAAACTGGACCAGACACTATAGAGTACACTATAGTATAAACTGGACCAGACACTATAGAGTACACTAGTATAAACTGGACCAGACACTATAGAGAACACTAGTATAAACTGGACCAGACACTATAGAGAACACTAGTATAAACTGGACCAGACACTATAGAGAACACTAGTATAAACTGGACCAGACACTATAGAGAACACTAGTATAAACTGGACCAGACACTATAGAGTACACTATAGTATAAACTGGACCAGACACTATAGAGAACACTAGTATAAACTGGACCAGACACTATAGAGAACACTAGTATAAACTGGACCAGACACTATAGAGTACACTAGTATAAACTGGACCAGACACTATAGAGTACACTATAGTATAAACTGGACCAGACACTATAGAGTACACTATAGTATAAACTGGACCAGACACTATAGAGAACACTAGTATAAACTGGACCAGACACTATAGAGTACACTATAGTATAAACTGGACCAGACACTATAGAGAACACTAGTATAAACTGGACCAGACACTATAGACTAAACTAGTATAAACTGGACCAGACACTATAGAGAACACTATAGTATAAACTGGACCAGACACTATAGAGAACACTATAGTATAAACTGGACCAGACACTATAGAGTACACTATAGTATAAACTGGACCAGACACTATAGAGTACACTATAGTATAAACTGGACCAGACACTATAGAGTACACTATAGTATAAACTGGACCAGACACTATAGAGTACACTATAGTATAAACTGGACCAGACACTATAGAGTACACTAGTATAAACTGGACCAGACACTATAGAGTACACTAGTATAAACTGGACCAGACACTATAGAGTACACTAGTATAAACTGGACCAGACACTATAGAGTACACTATAGTATAAACTGGACCAGACACTATAGAGTACACTATAGTATAAACTGGACCAGACACTATAGAGTACACTATAGTATAAACTGGACCAGACACTATAGAGTACACTATAGTATAAACTGGACCAGACACTATAGAGTACACTAGTATAAACTGGACCAGACACTATAGAGTACACTATAGTATAAACTGGACCAGACACTATAGAGTACACTAGTATAAACTGGACCAGACACTATAGAGTACACTATAGTATAAACTGGACCAGACACTATAGAGTACACTAGTATAAACTGGACCAGACACTATAGAGAACACTAGTATAAACTGGACCAGACACTATAGAGTACACTATAGTATAAACTGGACCAGACACTATAGAGTACACTATAGTATAAACTGGACCAGACACTATAGAGTACACTATAGTATAAACTGAACCAGACACTATAGAGAACACTAGTATAAACTGGACCAGACACTATAGAGTACACTATAGTATAAACTGGACCAGACACTATAGAGAACACTATAGTATAAACTGGACCAGACACTATAGAGTACACTAGTATAAACTGGACCAGACACTATAGAGTACACTAGTATAAACTGGACCAGACACTATAGAGTACACTAGTATAAACTGGACCAGACACTATAGAGTACACTATAGTATAAACTGGACCAGACACTATAGACTAAACTAGTATAAACTGGACCAGACACTATAGAGTACACTAGTATAAACTGGACCAGACACTATAGAGAACACTAGTATAAACTGGACCAGACACTATAGACTAAACTAGTATAAACTGGACCAGACACTATAGAGAACACTATAGTATAAACTGGACCAGACACTATAGAGAACACTATAGTATAAACTGGACCAGACACTATAGAGAACACTATAGTATAAACTGGACCAGACACTATAGAGTACACTAGTATAAACTGGACCAGACACTATAGACTAAACTAGTATAAACTGGACCAGACACTATAGAGAACACTAGTATAAACTGGACCAGACACTATAGAGAACACTAGTATAAACTGAACCAGACACTATAGAGTACACTAGTATAAACTGGACCAGACACTATAGAGTACACTAGTATAAACTGGACCAGACACTATAGAGAACACTAGTATAAACTGGACCAGACACTATAGAGTACACTATAGTATAAACTGGACCAGACACTATAGAGTACACTAGTATAAACTGAACCAGACACTATAGAGTACACTAGTATAAACTGGACCAGACACTATAGAGTACACTAGTATAAACTGGACCAGACACTATAGAGTACACTATAGTATAAACTGGACCAGACACTATAGAGTACACTAGTATAAACTGGACCAGACACTATAGAGAACACTATAGTATAAACTGGACCAGACACTATAGAGTACACTATAGTATAAACTGGACCAGACACTATAGAGAACACTAGTATAAACTGAACCAGACACTATAGAGAACACTAGTATAAACTGGACCAGACACTATAGAGAACACTATAGTATAAACTGGACCAGACACTATAGAGTATATAAACTAAAGTGTAAACTGAACCAGACACAATAGAGCCTCCAAACTACTTCGAAGGAACATCGGAATAAGGAGGGAGGGAGACAGAGAGGGGGAGAGAGAAGGAGGAGAGGGAGACAGAGAGGGGGAGAGAGAAGAAGGAGAGGGAGACAGAGAGGGGGAGAGAGAAGGAGGAGAGGGAGACAGAGAGGGGGAGAGAGAAGGAGGAGAGGGAGACAGAGAGGGGGAGAGAGAAGGAGGAGAGGGAGACAGAGAGGGGGAGAGAGAAGAAGGAGAGGGAGACAGAGAGGGGGAGAGAGAAGGAGGAGAGGGAGACAGAGAGGGGGAGAGAGAAGGAGGAGAGGGAGACAGAGAGGGGGAGAGAGAAGGAGGAGAGGGAGACAGAGAGGGGGAGAGAGAAGGAGAAGAGAGAGACAGAGAGGGGGAGAGAGAAGGAGGAGAGGGAGACAGAGAGGGGGAGAGAGAAGGAGGAGAGGGAGACAGAGAGGGGGAGAGAGAAGGAGGAGAGGGAGACAGAGAGGGGGAGAGAGAAGGAGGAGAGGGAGATAAAGAGAGAGAGAGAGCGGTGAAGGGGAGGGAGTTGGTACAATCCAAGAAAGTGTTCCAGCTGGATGTCAAGCTAAGAATTCAACATGAGAGACGAGACCAGACAAGGATATGAGAGAGAGAGAGAGAGAGAGAGAGAGAGAGAGAGAAATAGAGAGAGAGTTAGAAATATAGAGAGAAATAGAGAGATAGATAGAAATAGAGAGAGAGAAATAGAGAGAGAGAAATAGAGAGAGAGAGTAGCAAAAGTGGAAGAGAGTCACCTTGCTCTCTGATCAGAGGACAGAATATAAATATCAGGGCGTGAAGAACAAGAGAAAAAAATAAGTGGACAAGAGAAGGACTTACATAACATACTATGACTTACATAACATACTGTGAGAGACAGATGGACAGGCAGACAGAGAGAGGACACACACACACACACACACACACACACACACACACACACACACTCACCCTGTCCCATCTCCTGTCCTTGGTCAGCCGGATGATGACCAACTTGGGGTGCATCTGGTATCCATCCTCGCTGAATGACAGGTTACGTCCCTCGAACGTCACGTTCATCAGGTACCTTTACACACAAACACACACACATACGCGCACACACACACCACACACACACACACACACACACACAGCAGACAGTGTTACAGTACGTCAAAGTCAATGGGCAGAATTGGTCAGATCGAAGCAAAATAATACCTTCAAAGCATAATGTTCTAAGTATTAGGGTAAACTTCTCTCATTTGACAAATGTCACTTCAGATTTGGACCCTTCATTAGCATTTCATGGAATGTTCATATTTAAAACAATAGCACCACTTTGGTCCATCTCAAGATCCGGTTTGCTGCAATAATAACACTGTCAAATCAGCTAACGTTAGCGGTGGTAGCTATCTAGCCGCTAACGTTAAAATTGACAATTTTTATATTTCTTGAGCCTCCTAAAGGCAGAACAGTCGAGATATGTAAAAAAAAAATCCCACCATTGAACAAGTACCCAAAGATAATTTGGACATTTTGTAAAAGTTTTCGACCTGCTAGCGTTTGGCTATTATCGCAGATGAATGCACTGGAAGATTACTTGGACCAAGTCATTGCCCTAGTGATCGAAATCCCATTGAAAGGGTGTTTAAATAGAGCATGTAGTAGTAGTTATAGTACTAGTAATAGTATTAATACTATAGTAATAGTACAGTAGGACCCCACTCATCCGAACTTCAGAGATCCGAACCTCCCGGTCTACCGGACAGGCTGAAAAAAACTTTTTTTTTTTTGAACCTGCTATCTGGTTACTGGTGGGATTTTCATTACAGTACTGTAGGCCTACTTGCATTTAAATCGGTTATTATAACCATGTACTGTATCCTACTGTGAATAAAAACAGAACTGTATGTAGACCTACATGTTGCCTGTAGGCTGTAGGCCTACTGTCACATTTAATTTCTTTGTTACTTTAATGTCGAGCGCAAAACGCAAACGAGTCTGCTGCGCGAGAGCTGCATTCCTTGGTAGCCAGAAAGCGCATCAGCAACCTGAAGCAGAGGAGCATCTAGTCATTATTCGTTCCCAGTTAATGGACTTCAGGAACACAGACGTGTTGTAAGCATGTAGATTAGCCTACTAGGCCTATTTGTTAAATAATAGCCTACAGCCTATAGCCGTTAGCCTACATCGGTTGTTTTAGAGACTTTCCTTTAGGCTACAATAGCTTAAGACACGACAACTTGTCTGTCATTTCATTTATTTATTTATTGATTATCATTTGCTCTAATTGTTCTAATGTTGGGTTGTTTTTAGGTTATACCATTTTGTTCTGTGGATACAGTAGCCTATCGATGCAGCGTACGCCTCATTTGAGAATAAAGTAGCCTACTGTAGTCTATTTGATCAAAGCCCGCACTCAAGTGGAAATTCGGTTATTTTATTCTAGGCTACTGTAGGCCTATTATAGGCTAGGCTGTATGAGTTAAGTTGGCTATTTGATTGCAATTTTGATGCATTTTCACAAGTAATTACGGGTATTTATCGGTCTATTATGAGTCTATATGAAACAAGTATACCACTTATTGAATTTGGTGAATTTTAACATGTTTCAGTCATCCGGACATTTCAGAGATACGAACGACCTTCGGTCCCGTTGGGTTCGGATAAGTGGGGTCCTACTGTAGTAGTAATAGTATTAGTAGTAGTAATAGTATTAGTAGTAGTAATAGTATTAGTAGTAGTAATAGTAGTAGTAGACCTGGCCATCTTCTTCGTTTGGGTGTAGATGTTTCACTCCCCCCAGGCTTGGGGCTGAGGGGCTATCCTTTTACCACCCTGAGCCTGGGTGAGGGGCTATCCTTTTACCACCCTGAGCCCTGGTGAGGGGCTATCCTTTTACCACCCTGAGCCCTGGTGAGGGGCTATCCTTTTACCACCCTGAGCCCTGGTGAGGGGCTATCCTTTTACCACCCTGAGCCCTGGTGAGGGGACACCTCCAGGAGCCATGTCATCGTTTTGTCATCCACAACCGTTAGGCCACGCATTCCATTGGGTGTCCGATATATTGGACAGTCCTGGATGACGTGGTCTGCGGTTTGTTCCTCGGCGCCACACTCGCACACCACACAGGATACAAAGCCCCATCTGTGCATCGGTGAGCGGAAGCGTCCGACACCGGTCCGGAGGCAGTGAAGCCTCACCCACGCCGGTCTGGGTAAGTCCATCCCGGGAGGGGAAGGACCGGCAGACGGGATGAAATCATAGAGTTTGGAGGTGGAGGTGTTCGCCTCCCACTCCGCACGCCTGGTGTGCTCCACCCATCCTGCCTCGCTGATGTTAAGATCTTTGCATTGCTGGGGCTGTTACAGTGAGCCTGTCGTGGAGCAGATGGCTAGGCTCCACGGCCTGGCAAGCGAGACGTGCTGTGTTTCCTGTGCGGCGGAGGCCAGCGGGCTGGATGCCTGCCAGGATGGGAAGCAGGCATCCCGTCAAGATGCGCAAGGCTTCGTCGATAGGCAGGTCGATGAGGTGGGTGTGAGCGCTGCGGCACCAGGCCATCAGTGTCTCCTCCACAGCCTGCCAGTCTCCAGCTGAGTACACCAGCGCAAGGTCGTCTGCGTAGGCGTACTTCCTGGAGACTGTGATGGGCAGGTCGTAGGTGTAGATGTTATAAAGGAGCGGGGCCAGGACAGATCCCTGGGGGACGCTGTTCTTAAGGCGTCACAACCTGCTTCGCTCTCGGTGGTGAGGATGAAGCTGCGGTTTCGGACAAGGTCGATGGTCATCCTGACCTGTCTGGCAGCAGGCGGAGCAGCTTGCAGGTGAGGCCGCGGGGCCATACGGTGTCGTAGGCAGACGTCAGGTCCATAAAGACGGCTCCGGCCTTCTTTTTAGCTGAGAAGCTGTCCTCGATGTCTTGAGTCATCAAAGTGACTTGATCTACGGTCGATCTCCCGCGTCGGAAACCCGGCCTGCTCCTGTGGGAGCAGCGGGTCGTTGATTGGTTCGATGTGGGTGTAGATGAGTTTGATGAGATTGTTTGGCTCAAGGATCGTGACAACTAGGGCTCTTCTCCAGATTTTGGGGATCCTGAGTTGGTGCAAGAAGGAAGAGAGGAACGATCGATGTCGATGGAGTTAATGGCCTCCTCCCAGCGCTCGTCTCCTTCGGCTGAGGCCTTGTTTACACGTAGCCGGGGATCTGGGAAAACGGTGATATTTATATGCGTTTGTACCTGTCGTTTACACGTAAACGGAGGTTTTAACCCACTGAAAATGAATGTTTTAAAAACTCCGGCCAAAGTGGAGATTTAGGAAAACTCTGTTATTTTGTTTGCGTGTAAACAGAGGAAGACGAAGATTTACGTCATGTATGCAACAGAAAATGCATTGCGTCAGGTGTGTGACCTTTGTTTACAGTGTGTTTGCTCCTCTGACGTGCTCTAATAATCATGGATGCTAAAGCGATGTTCGTTTTTATGTTAGTGCAAAGTCTGTTGGTGTGTTTGCATTTGCAAATACAACTGCTTTATTATGTCGAGGAGGAGAGGAATTCATTCATTGTTTTGTTTTTCTTTTACAGGATACTGATTGGCTAACGTGTCTTCATGCTTCTCGTTACACTGCCGCCTACAGGCGTGGAGTGCTCTTGGTAGCATATTTATGCGGGTGGCGGCATATTCATGCGGGTTCGTGTGCACGATTTTATTTTTTTAAACGGAGAATGGGAAATATCCGTTTTTGTAAATACCCGTGTATGTGTAAACGAAGTCTGAGTCTAGACAGCAGGGCTAAGGCAAGTCTGTCTGACTCAGCTCCTAGGGGGGGCCAAAGGAAGGCACAGTAGAGACTCTCACACTCCGCATCCCAGCACGGTTTGTAGCTGTTGTGACGTCCGTGTGGATTTTTAGCCGCTTTCACCAGAATGCCGCAGAGTTCCCAGTACGCCTCATCCTCGTTGTTGGTGTTGGGTGGTGGGAGGGTGTTAGGGGGTGGGAGGGTGTTAGGTGGTGGGAGGCACCTCGTGGATCTATGGGTAAGGAGGCGGTAGTGTTTCCAGTTGGCCTTTCGGAAGTTCCATCGCTTCAACGGCTCGCTCGGGACGAGATCCACGAGTTTAAGCATAGTTATCAGTGATGTTCGATGTTGGGACCGCGGGAACGTTCCTAGCACACGTCTATCAGGGAGACGGTTGTCAACGGCGACACTCACGAATGCCAAATCAGGATTTGTCCCAGTTTCCCAGCGACCTGAAACAAAGCTGGCTGCGCCCTTGGGATCGTACAGCAGGGCCAGGCTGTTGTTAGCTGCCCAAGCAGCCAGGTTTTCTCCGTCGGATGTATTGGTGCTGTACCCCCAATCCTCGTGCTGGCTGTTGAAGTCGCCAGCATAGAGGCAGGGGTGGGGGAAGACTGGGAGATACGCTGGTGTGATTCGCGAGGGCAGAGGACTCGTTAACGATTTTAAAGCCACCAACGTCCATGCACAATCACTCAATCTCTGAGCCAGTCGGGGATTGGTCGACGAGAGTCCAGTTCAACCTGTGATGGACGAACGTAGCGAGGTCATGCTTCCTGCTTAGGGTAGACCCAGCCAGAGCAAAATTTGGGAGAACTAGCTTATCTGCTGTTACGCAGTGGGTCTCCAGGAGGAGGATGACGAGGGCCTTGGTGGTGCAGGCCAAGTGCTCGATGACGTCGATTTTACTGGGAGTGAGCCCAGCAAGCTGCGCCGGCTGCTCTCCGCGCCTGTGGCAGCCGAACACTAGCCTGGATGAGGGCCCTCAGGTGGCAGACTCTGCTTCGCTTACGGTGGTTAATCGCAGCTACTGACAGGGGGGCACCATGAGAAGGTGTCTGCCTCGCCCCCACCAGGCCATCACCATTGAAGACACAGTGGTGACACAGATTCGGATTGCAAGGAATCTGAGTGTGACCCTGGATGACCAACTGTCGTTCTCCGCACATATCACATCCGTCACACGCTCCTGCAGATTCATGCTCTACAACATCAGGAGGAGTCGCCCTTTCCTCACTGATGAAACGGCGCAGGTGCTCATCCAGGCCCTGGTCATCTCCCGCCTGGACGACTGCAACTCCCTCCTCGCTGGGGCTCCGGCGTCATCTACTGTATTAAACCCCTGGAACTTGTCCAGAAAGCTGCTGCTCGCCTGGTGTTCAACCACACCAAGTTTTCCCACACAACTTCCCTCCTCCGTTCCCTACACTGGCTCCCTGTAGCGGCTCGCATCCAGTTTAAAACTCTGGCGCTAACTTACAGGGCAATAAAAGGAACAGCCCCCTCCTACCTCGAGGCCATGGTCAAACCCTACACCCCCTCCCGACCGCTACGCTCTGCTACCTCGGGGCGACTGGTTGCCATCGACACGGTCACGACTCTTCTCTGTCCCGGCCCCGGTGGAACGAACTGCCCACTGACGTCAGGACAGCAGAGTCACTGCCCATCTTTCGTGGCAGGCTCAAAACTCATCTCTTCAAGAAGTACTACAACGATCCTCCCTCTTAGGCACCTATTGTATTTTAGATTGCTATTCTTGCACTTTGCCGTCAGCACTAGATTATGCTCTTAGTCGCTTGTTTTAGAAAGGAGATGCACTTGTGAGTTCTGGCAAGTAGTAGTACATTGGCTTTTCCTACGTTAAATGCAATTATTGTTAGTCGCTTTGGATAAAAGCGTCTGCTAAATGACTAATGTTATGTAATGTAATGTTATTGATGCCCGGGATGGGGGTGATTGCACAGTGTTTGAGTTGGGCTACTGTATGTTTGAGTCACAGAAAGAGCAGCACGGATCTCTTATGTCAAAAATCCATACACAGTTGTACTCTTGATGTCTGAGGTACAGTGCCAACAGTGTGTACCACGAGATGGTCGAAAGTGCTGCAAAACCAAGCCCCCAGGATTCGAAATCTAAAGTGAAGGCCTATTGAACCGCGCCATCTTGGCTAGATTTGTAGTCATTTTGCTATTTCCGGTGACTTTTGTACTTTGTGGTCAAATGACTACAAATTTGCCAAGATGGCGCCGGTTCAATAGGGCTTCATTGTTGATAGCGGTCAGTGAATGGAGCGGCTATATCCAGTTCTATTAATACATCCATGTGCAAAACATCTCCAGTAGGATCATGACACTGCAACCCCTTCTGAATCTTCCTCAGCCCTCCGCTGTGTGCCTATGCTATCACACGCACACACACACACACACACACACACACACACACAGACTTATATGCTCCCTTCCTGGCCGCCTGCCTGTCGGATACCTGTGTGCTAATGTGCATGTGGGTGTGCGTAAGTGGGTGTGTGACAGAACATGAGTGTTTCTGTCAGGTGAACTCAAATCACCTCTCGGCTTCTCCGACAAACAAATAAACAAAGAAACACACACAGACACACACACATGCACACACACATGCATACACACACGCACGCACGCACACAAAGACACACGCGCACACACACACACACACTTCTCCCTCTCCCTTTATACACCCACCCCCTCCCTGCCCTCTCTATCTCTCTTTCGATGGGCTACTGTTTCCATGGCAACGTTTTGCCTCAAAACCACACAGCATACTTACATAGATAGATAAATAAATAAGTGACAAAAACTAGGCATGATCGGAGCTACAAGTGAGGAAGGTGTTTGTGTGTGTGTGTGTGTGTGTGTGTGTGTGTGTGTGTGTGTGTGTGTGCGTGTGTGTGCGTGCACGTGTGTGTGTGTGTATACGCTCATGTGTGCTGTGTGAGAGCCATGTTCCCAAGAGCCAAGGCTACACATGCAGATCACCACTACCCTCACTCACCACTTCCCATTCTGGATAGAATACGTACATTATATTAAAATTGTGCCTCCCTTTTTACTTTTTGTTGCACAGTTTTTGGCATTTTGTATTTGTACTGTTTTGTCATGTCTTTGCACTATCCTGTCCTATCCTGCACCGTCTACAACAGCGTGTGCCTTAACCCTGGTCACATATCTAGTGTGTGTGAACCTTGTAAAGCGCATTGTGTTGCCTCTGGGTATGAAATGCGCTATACAAATAAAGCTTTGATTGATTGATTGATTGTACACGCCCATTAACAGATCTGGAGTTTTGCGTCTTGATTTGAGTCTTGATACAGCTCACTACTGCTCTCTGGGAGTGTGTGTGTGTTTATGTGTGTACGTGTATATGTGTGTGTGTTTGTGTGTGTGTGTGTGCGTTCATGCGTACAGTACGAGTACATGTGTGTGTGCGTGCGTGTGTATGTCTGTGTGTGTGTGTGTGCATTTGCGTGTGTGTATGTCCTGTATGTGTGTGTGCGTGTATGTGCGTGTGTGTGTGCATGTGCGTGTGTGTGTGTTTGTAAAATGTGTGGGAGGCTGTGGATTTTCTAACAGTACAGAGTGTGTATTATTCTCTATAGATTTGTATTCTAACTGGCATGGAACTAAACATAGAACAGTATTCTCAAACTGTATTTCTGCCACATCTGCTAACCTTAGCAATATGTTACACTAAAACAATATGTGGATGTAACCTCATTAAGTGAAATGTAAAGTAAATAATAATGTTTTTCTGTCCCTTTAAGATGGATTAATCAGCTTCTAGTGTCATCCTACTCATCCATATAATATCTCTAACAGATTAGCTCTCTGCCATCAGCTGCATAAATTATATGACTAAATGCCTTGACAGGGGTCCAGCGAACATTGTACTGGGACCAGGGCTTGAGCTTAAAGTCGCACTGAAACGGACGTTTGAGATCATCTAACTTCCGTAGTTTAACGTATTTCCGATGCAAACAAGCTATGAGGGCGGGACATGCGTTTAGAGGAATTTGATTG
Source organism: Borostomias antarcticus (assembly GCF_949987555.1). NCBI lineage: Eukaryota > Metazoa > Chordata > Actinopteri > Stomiiformes > Stomiidae > Borostomias > Borostomias antarcticus. The sequence goes on from NW_028176312.1 coordinate 75,052, forward strand.
GAACATTGACAAGTGGACGGGTTTTAAGAACTTTAGACAGATTCGATAGAAGGATAGCGTTGATTGACGGGTGGATGTCGTGAGATTATTGGCCTAAAATCGAAGGTACCTGTTGTCGTCAGTGCACGTGACCTACCGTTTTCCAGGAAGTAAGAAATTATAAACTTTGATATAAGATTACAACAAAAGTAGATTTTTTTTTTTTTTGGCATACATCGTTGAATAGGTGAACACTATGACCAATTATGTGAACCAAAATGGGACAGAATGCTTTTTTCATTTCAGTGCAACTTTAAGGACATCCCATCGTCCTGAGGCCCATAAAAATAGGATCGGGGAGGATATAAAATAATTTAGGGACGATTTAGGGCCGAGAGTTGAAAAAAATAATTTGCATTAGGCATGTCATTGGTGAACAGCCGAGAATATTTTGACCAACTATTTAAAAATAGTTGGCAACACATTTCATCATTGATTCGTTGGGTCTTATGCTGTACTGTGTTTGAAATGTTTTTGATGCTGCGCTTTCTCGCTCCAACTCTCTGACGGTCAGTTGAAACACGTGCGCACTGCAGTGACCACATAGTAGCCTGGTACGACCATCCCCTTATCGCCAGCTCACATTCTGTTTCATTAACGCACAACGGTCTCGGCGATTATGCCAAAATCCACACCATACCGGGCCAATCAGAGACTGCATTTTAACTATCGTCCCGCCCCACAGTGGAAATCAACCCCTGATTGGTTTGTGTCCCTGCCGCTCGCTAAACAAACATGGCGGTGCAGTGTATTTCAAAAGCATCATCTTCGTGTGGAACAGATCTTCAAGGAGGCCAAAAACAACGAATCATCACTTTATTGAGCAGGCCGAATCTCTAGGCAATACATTCACATGAGGTGCCGAGCTTATATCCTGGCTTCAGGCCAGGAATCACATGATAAACAAATTTGCATACACGGAATGTTCATTAACACAGATATATGTTGTCAACTGATCTTCTGATTGGTCAATGTGTCAACTGGTCCCTTCCTCGGACACGGAGCTTCCTGGGATCACAACTGTAGGCTAAGTCACTTCAGAGGTGACCGTTTGGCTATCTGATCAGGACAGGAATGTTTACTCAGGGACATCTGCTTTGCTCAGATGTTAAACTACTATAATAACACAGTTCCTACTAAAGTTAAGTTTATTCATTATTCTACTAAAATGATTACTACATGAGTAATACAGTATGATTGATGTAATACAGTAAAAGGCAAATTTGTACACTTAAATGTTTTATATCCACAGCGCATCGACTGTCTTCTTCTACCGGCGAATCGGCGCTCTCCGCTTTGTTTAGCCTACTCACTGCTGCCGCCCATGTCGGGGATGATGCATTACATCTTAAATGGTGTTGAGAGACTTTAAGATGTAATGCATCATCCCCGACATGGGCGGCAGCAGTGAGTAGACTAAAAGCGGAGAGCGCCGATTCGCCGGTAGAAGAAGACAGTCGATGCGCTGTGGATATAAAACATTTAAGTGTACAAATTTGCCTTTTATTTGAAAGGTGGGGGACTACAAACTGTAGCGCTTCAGGAGAAAAGGCTTTCATCTTTCCAACGATGTGTTTACTTTGGTGAGTAACGAAACGGTTTTGTCTGTAGAGTCGGACGACCGGGCCGATGAAGCGCTTTCATAGGTAAATTGCATTGAGAGTAACAGGGCGTTATCTGTATAGATATCGCCCTGGACCAGGTCTAGGTAACACACTGGTTTAAATTGTGACTAGGAAATGCCATCCACACCTCCCTGTGAACAACCTCGTGTTCTTCTCTAGTTCATTCCTCACTATGCTGAAAAGGCAATATGATGCCCCACGCCATAGAGCCCTCAAACAATAAGTAGCATTGTTTGCTCAGTCACTTTTTCATCTTATTTTATTTAGGTGTAGTATATTTTTATACTGTTCTATACTGTACTATACTGTATTACATAAATACATTTGTATTACTCTCATGTAGTAATCATTTTATTAAGAATAATGAATAAACTTCACTTCAGTAGGAACTTTGTTAACTTGAGTAGTTTAACATGTAGAGGACAACAGATGCCCTGTCCTGAGTAATCATTCCTTTGCCCCTGAGTCAATAAAGATAACACCTCGGGAGTCTACAGTTGTAACGTGATCTTAGGAGGACACAGGAAGAACCCAAAATTGCCCCATGTCCGGAGGGGGGCAGAGCTCAATGACCTGTTGACTAATTACAAGACTAGTTGATCAGATCTGTGTTAATGAACATCCCTTGTATGCAAATATGTTTGTCATGTGAAACCTGGCCTGAAGCCAGGACATATAAACTCGGATACCACCTTCTGAACTTTAGTATTGCCGAAGATTTGACCTGTGTGAGGCGTGCTCAATAAATTGTTGATTTTACCGCATTTTTCTCCTGAAGTACTTTTTTACCCAAAAGTAGAGAACTGAAATA
>NW_028176312.1:82526-85498 GCF_949987555.1 Borostomias antarcticus
CTGCTGACATCAGCTCATCGATTTTCACTTCACTTTTCAATTCATCACCTATGGGTGGGTATATTGAATATTGTATTATATATTGTAGGCAACATCATAGTGTACACTCTTGATCATGTAACTTACACTAGTTGTAATAATGTAATAATGTAATAATTGTACATGTCGCATATAGGCATATATGTTGTTGACAATAAACAATAAACTAATGGAGACTGGGTGTGTGTAGTGTGGAATTAAAAATTGAAGGCAACATTAAACAGGTGAGTTTTTAGGGTTGATTTTAGAAAGTGTCCAGAGAGGTGGCATTTCGGACATTGGCAGATTTCATTTGAAACCTTTATTTATACTTGTAAAGCACTCAGGTTTCCCTCATCGGTGATGATGCGTTCACACAGAGACACAAATATCAACAAAACAAATGCAATATAGAAGACAATAATATAACAAGTACAGGTCGAAGAACAAAGGTCTAGAGCCGTGGATTTAGTACAGTAGGTCATGCAGGGTCAACATCCTGTTTAGAGCATTTTCCCTCTTGAACAGACGATCGGCGCAGAGCTAAGGAGGCCACAGAGGTACAAACATGTCCTCTGCATTTAAACCCCCTTGAATCTCGTCTCCAGCTGATGGCTAATCCAGAGCATGTTGTTTGTTACAAAACAGCCTGTCACAGAAGCACCGATTGAGTGAGGTGAACAATATTATACCAGAATAGTCGTGAGATACAGGGCAACACAGGGATATCATTGTTTTTTCAATTCAAATAGAGGCATGAGCGTGGCTGACACAATCCGGGGACTTTTCGGTCGCACCTCGTTCGTTCGTTCGTTCATTGAACGAACGAGGTGCGACCGTACGTACGTACGTACATACATACGTTGTATGTATGTATGTTGGAGCTTTAGAATTTCAATAGTGGGTTTTTATCCATAGGGAAAATCTGCTTTATGAACAAAACTGAGTTAATATTAAATATTAATTATAAATAAATAAATGCATATATTTATATTTGAATCCCTCTCTTCTCTACCAAAACTGAGGAGGACTGTCCTCCCCTGCCTCAATGGACGAGCCTCCTCTGGTAGTGATAGTATACATGTTATAGTAGAAGAATATCTAGAAATCTGAAAATGTATGTTTGGAAGAACCAGGCCAGGTCCAGCCTGGCTTATGTGCGTGGCTGGCTTGTTTCTGTTCAGGACTGGTAGGACGGAAGCTAGTCATGCCACTGAAATAGCTGTGAATTGAAATGACATGAAATCATGTCTGATAAATTAAGATAGGTCTTGTTGCCTGGACACATCAGTTCTAATGCTTCCAATGCTAATCTCCCACACCGGGGCTTGAACCTTGAACCTTGACCTTTGGTATGGGAGTCAGGCGCTTTATCCACTACACCACCAAGGATCTGGAAAGTATGAGGTGTCACCACTGCCCCATGTGGTGGCAACATAGAACTGCATGTCAACAACACGATGGAGGGAGGGAGGGAGGGAGGGAGGGAGGGAGGGAGGGAGGGAGGGAGGGAATGACAACCGGACAAATGCTATCTATGGTGCGCTGGCTTCCAGCCACACCATTTTGACTGTAGGTCTCCTCTTAAGACAGTGGAGATGGTTGTAGACTTCAGGAAGAAGCCAGCCCCCCACCATCACCCTGATCCACTCCCCGGTCACCACCGTGGACTCCTTCTGCTTCCTGGGCACCGTCATCTCCCGGGACCTCCAACGGGAGCTAGACCTCAACTCCCTCAACAAGAGGATGCCCTTCCTGAGACAGCTGAAGAAGTTCAACCAGCCAAAGACAATGGCGGTACTCTCCTACGCCTCCGTCACCGAGTCCATCCTCACCTCCTCCACTACCACCTGGTATTCCACCGCTACAGCCAAACACAAGGCCAGACTGCAGCGTGCCTCGCTCTGCGTAGACGGTGATCGGCTGCAACCTGCCTTCTCTCCAGGCCCTGCACAACTCCACGGCCCTCAAGTCGGCTAGAAAGATTGCGTCCGACCCCTCCCACCCCGGCCACCATCTCTTCATACCACTCCCCCTGGCAGGAGGCTGCGGCCAATCGCGGCCAAGACCTCACGCCATAAAAACACCTTCCCCATGGAAGCCTCATCAACAAGGCTCGTGCCCCCTCCTGAGTCTGATAAAGATGACCTCCCGACCTCTGTCCCTAGAGAGAGCACCGATAGAGCTGGCCTATACACACACACACTCACGCATGCACACACGCACACACACACACAAGCCAACCATAGTCTGGTGGGGCTAATCAGCTGATTGACCAGCCGAAGACAGAGGTTCTCAACAAATAGGTATAGTTGAGTTAACACCAGACCCTGATCTGAGATCAGCTCCACTTGATCTAATCGGCAACACAGCTGACTTGATTATAGAGCAGGAGGAGAGTGTACGATAGGAGAGGAGAGAGGAGGAGAGGGGAGGAGAGGGAAGGAGAGATGAGGAGAGGGGAGGAGAGGAGAAGGGAGAGGAAGAGAATAGAGGATAGAAGAGGAGGGGAAAAGGGAGGAGAGGAGAGGGAAGGAGTGGGGAGGGGTGAGGAAGAGAGGATAGAAGCGTAGAGGAGAGGAGAAGGAGGAGAGGAGGGGCAGGAGAGGAGGAGGGGATAGAAGAGTATTGGAGAGGAGGGGACAGGGTGACACAGCTGACTTGATTATAGAGCAGGAGGAGATTGTACGAGAGAGGAGGAGAGAGGAGGAGTGGACAGGAGAGGGGAGACGATAGAAGTGTATACGAGAAGAGAGGGGAGGAGAGGTCAGGGGAGAGGAGAGGATATGAGAAGAGAGGGGAGGAGAGGAAAGAGCAGTTAAGAGCAGTGGACAATGGAGAATGACCAGAGCAACAGAGGAAAAGCAGACAGACGCTGGATCTACAAGTTGCCCCGGGAACGACACGACACCTCCCACTGCGCGGTCCAGCCCAGTTAAGCTTTCAGCACGTGG
>NW_028176312.1:88198-93198 GCF_949987555.1 Borostomias antarcticus
AAAACCCTCCTCTCTCACCCGTATATGTGTGTCTGTGTGTGTGTGTGTGTGTGTGTGTGTGTGTGTATGCGTGTGTGTGTATGCGTGTGTGGGTGTGTGTGTGTGTGTGTGTGTGTGTGTATGCGTGTGTGGGGGTGGGTGTGTGTGGGGGTGGGTGTGTGCGTGTGTGGGGGGATGGGTGTGTGTGTGTGTGGGTGTGTGTGTGTGTGTGTGTGTGTGTGTTATGAGGGGTGATTCGTGCAGCGCAGCAAACACTCGGTGCCTTAACCGTGTCACCTACGCATGAATTGCGTCTATAAAGATACTGATAAATACTGATAAATGCTGATAAATGCTGATTAATACTGATAAATACTGATAAATGCTGATAAATGCTGATAAATACTGATAAATGCTGATAAATACTGATAAATGCTGATAAATACTGATAAATACTGATAAATGCTGATAAATGCTGATAAATACTGATAAATGCTGATAAATGCTGATAAATACTGATAAATACTGATAAATACTGATAAATGCTGATAAATACTGATAAATGCTGATAAATGCTGATAAATACTGATAAATGCTGATAAATACTGATACATACTGATAAATGCTGATAAATACTGATAAATACTGATAAATGCTGATAAATACTGATAAATGCTGATAAATGCTGATAAATACTGATAAATGCTGATAAATACTGATAAATGCTGATAAATACTGATAAATGCTGATAAATACTGATGCACGCGTTTCAGTATAGTGTGCTGGCACCAATCACCCCTCATAGTGTGCGTGCGCATGCGTGTGTGTATGTGTGTGTGTGTGTGTGTGTGTGTGTGTGTGTGTGTGTGTGTGTGTGTGCATTTGTGTGTCTTCCTGGCAGCACACTAAAGGCACACTCTCAGTCACTGTCAGTGAAGACCACCCTCTATCTTTCCCTCTCTCTCTCTCTCTCTCTCTCTCTCTCTCTCTCTCTCTCTGTCTCTCTCCCTCGGCAGCAACCCAGGCCTCCGCCCATTTAGCCAGATTAAAATTCAAATCAGCTTTATTGGCATGACAGGAATGGAACATGCTACATGACAGGCTAAGACAATAAGCCAGTCTACACACTCCCTTCCTCTCCCTTCAACCTCCCTTCCTCTCTCTCTCTCTCTCTCTCTCTCTCTCTCTCTCTGAGCCTGTGTCCACACTCTCTCTCTCTCTCTCTCTCTCTCTCTGAGCCTGTGTCCACACCACACACAGGCAGCTGGAACCCCTCCCTCTCTCACCCCTCCCTACTCAATGCCGCCGCCAAGACACTCCTGGTCTCCTCCTCCTCTCCCTTTCTCCCTCCATCCCTCCCCATGTGTCACATCTCCTCACCTCCGGCAGCGTGACAGTGAGACGTGGACGTGGCCTCGGACGCCGCGGAAGAGGAGGGGCTTAACGCGCCCGGAGAGTGGCTCACTGAGCTGTAGTGGGGTCATAGCGCATAGCGCTCCTGCACTCATAAATACTTAACGGTGTATCTCTCCCTTTTTTCTCTCCCCCTCTCTCTCTCTCCGCCTCTCTTTGCCCCTTTGTGGGAAGAGAGAGAGAGAGAGAGAGAGAATCCAGGCCTCGTAAGATCGTCCTGATCTCGCCAGCTCACATTCTGTTTCTCTACATGGATCGGTCTTGCCAGACTCAACGGAAATCCGTCTGTCGCTCCGATCAAAACGGACTCGGGCCAATCAGCGTCTACGTCAACTATGGGGCATTACTGGCAGCCACTGGCATGGTTGAGGCGTGACGACAGCCTATGATAGATGGTGATGGATAGATGGTTTCCCCTGCCAGGTATATTTCCAAGGACAAGTTCCCAGATGGCTCGCACTAAACGAAACATCTGGCAGGTGAGGCTAAGCGATTCCACCCAACGGAACAAGAAAACGTCCCACTGTACCGGCCGTGTGAAGCGCACGGCACGCAAACCCTCGTATAACCGCGTCGCACCAGTCAAGGCTCTTTACGACCTGAGCGCGTGAGAGACGCAGTGGGGAGGGGGGGTGAGGTGGAGGGGGAAGGGGGAGGGAGGGAGGGATGAAAGGAGGAGGGGCCAGTGCTTTACGATGCTGATTTGAGGGGCGTTGGTGACGCAGCCCTAACGGTCACGGCAGTAAAGATCACCTTTGAACAGCCAACGGTCATGAGAGAGAGAGAGAGAGAGAGAGAGAGAGAGGAGGGGCGGAGTGGGATGAGAGGGGGGGGGGGTGGGGTAGATAATAAGAGAGAGAGAGAAAGATGGGGTTTGCCAGGGTTTGACCGTGTACACCGGCAGCCAAATATGAATACGTTATTCGAAACAGCACATATAATGTAATTGAAACAGTTTTTTTATCCGAAGTTTCTTGTTATTATTCGGGGAAAGAAAGAAGTGGTTTAAATGAGCAATCTCCTCTGATTTTAAACAGCTGTGTTGCAGCAAGACTGCACCTGATTTGCATAAGCTAGCCTACAGTGATTCCTCCCATGCTACACGTAGGCTGAAACCATAGATACGAACACGAGATGACTCGGAATGGATTGAGCGGCGCAAAATACGGCCGCCATATTGGTCCGGTACCGCTATCACGTGACAACCGCTCTCCTCAGCAGTTTCAGTCAGTAAAAGTAACCCTGCATCAAGAGATAACTCTAGAAGATAAGTAGAAACACATATTTTTGTGTTTGAACTATCCATAACAGTCAAATAACATAAATAGGGGTGAACCGGGTCAAAAGTCACACTTTTTGGTTTGATTAAATTAACTCCGAAATTAATAGAGATAGAGCTGCATTTTTCGTCCGGCAGCAGTCAAATCAACGTCAATGTGGCGTCTAGTGTATATTATGTCTATGGCTGAAACGACCACAAGGCAACATGATCATGGCTGTGCGTCCGCCGTTGTGACTTTAAATCAATATCGTTGTGGATAGCCACAAGTTAAAAATGCCCAGTTACATAGGGCATTGATCTCATTCATTTAATTTAGGCGATGACACATCATCGAAAGGGGATGGAAACCCGAAATTGCTCGTCATATGGGGACAAAAAGCCATGACTGACGCCGGTAAGATACATCAGAAAAACATTTCTATAAAACTATTTTGCAATATGGATTTGAGGATTTCACTAACTAGTCGTTTTGATTACTGCACGTTATGTGATGGCTGTTCTGTAGCACCGGGCTGGCAGGCAGAGCTGCGCTATCTCTCAGCTCTTGCATCAAGTACTACAAGCTGCCTGCTGCGCAAAACTTGGTGTATTTCTTTCAATCTCCCTCAATCTGTACACATCAAAACAAAACCGCTTTTAGAAACTGCCGATTTTAGCTGTATGTGTTCATTTACTCCCAGCTCCGACTGTCCACATGTCGAAGTGTCCTTGAGCAAGACACCTAACCCCAAATTGCTCCCAATGAGCAGGTTAGCACCTTGCATGGCAGCTGCCGCCATTGGTGTGAGAATGTGTGTGTGAATGGGTGAATGAGAGGCCATTGTAAAGCGCTTTGAGTGCCGCTAGGGTGGAAAAGCGCTATATAAGTGCAGTCCATTTACCATTTACTCCATTAAAAAAAACCTCAGTCAAAATATTGAGAAAACCGACATTCTGCCTTGTATTTCAGTCAGTGTTATTGGACTACTATATGTTTCATGGAATTTTGACTTTTTGAACACCCAAGTATTTCATGGTTATTTAAAGGACAACACATGCGCACAGCGTGCTGGAACAACGTTTGCGCGCTGTGCAAATGCGTGCTGGAACAAGTGAGGAAGCTATTTCGTTTCGAAAGACGTTTCTAAAGATCATGGCATGTGAAAACCACAACAGGCCTATGCTCTATGTAAGCACAACTAGCGATTCATCAAGACAGATTGATGAAAACCGTTTCGCGGCAGAAAATAGATTTTTAGAAAAACTGCATTCTAAGTGCCCCGACCACCGCCATTACATGGATATACTTGGCTCGCGCTTGATTTTAAATTTATTCTACATGCCTCCGAACTACACCAAAGTGATCTCGGTGAGTCAAACGTCTTATAATATGTCGTAAATAAGGTCCAGGTTGTCAAAAACGAGCATTGTCCTTTAAACAGACAGCAACAAGTTCAACTACAGCAAAAGTGATTTGTGAAGCTGACTAGCATTAGCACTAGCGCCTCCAGCAAAATAAAATGGCAAGACAACCAGTAGCCTATAGGATGGGAGCACTTAAGGGGCCCTGCATATACTGTTTATATACTGTTTATATACTGTATATATACTTATATACTGTACTGCATATACGACCTAAAATCGCTTTCTGGGGTCTCAGAAAAGTGAATTTTAATGTCCATATGCAGAAAAAAACCCTCACATTTTGCCCCTGATCTTATTTCGTCTGTCTGAATGGATTCCTGTGAAAGCCCCATTGACCAATGAGATGGAGGGGGAGGGGCGAGGGACAAGATGTAGCGATACGTGTGGATTTTTGCAGCCGAAAACAGAACAGCGATGCGACATAATTCCTGATGTGACGCACTCGACTCGGCCGGAAAAAAAGCGTTTAGAGCGGAAGCAAACCTGGCCGCTAGGGCGGGACTATGATAATGCTCCTCGATCTACGTCACCAAAACGTCAGTAACAACCAAGGTTAAAATAGTTTTGCTTTTGTCATTAGTTTTTATTTTTATATCGTTTTAACTTTTTGTTTTCAATTTCAGTTTAGTTTTGATTAGTTTTAAAGCAGGTTTGCTAGTTTAGTTTATTTTTGGAAAATGCTGAGTTTTAGTTTAGTTTTTATTAGTTTTCGGGGTTTTTTCTTCTGCGCTAGCCTGGTGAGACCATCCTGATCTCATGAGCTCACGTTGTTTCACTCCGTGTGAAACAAACCATCTGGCGAACGTCAGGTTACTTCTGCGCAGGGACACAGCAAAAAAACATGGAGGATAGATTTCATATCCACCCAAAATATTAGGCTTATGTATGAAATGAAAAAGACTAAAACTAAGGACATTTTCTC
>NW_028176312.1:98198-115698 GCF_949987555.1 Borostomias antarcticus
ACGTCTACAGACTCGTTTAGTTACTGTCCTCGGCACCTTGAACAAAGGGAATCTCGGCCGTGAACTCCCTAAATACCGTCAGCTGATTAAACGCCTGACCAGAGAAGAGACCACTTTAGATCATTGTTACAGATACACTAAACAGTGGCCATCACGCCGTCCCCTTGCTGCACCGGGACAAACTGGCACACTCTGTTTAGCAAGACGGGACTGTACTCTTCAACAACAGTTCCCAGAAAACAACTTAGCCTTTGTCCGTAATTGCCTCAGATCATTAACTACAAACCGAAAGCCCCCCATTCCACTAACGACGTGCCTGGCCAATGACCAACACTGACTCAAGGTGTCCTATAGCAAATCATCTTGCTAGGCAGGGGAGAAGGGAAGGTGAGAAATAAAGTCGGCAACACTCAACACATTTTAAAGCAACAACCAGGTCTTTTTGATCGGTTATAAAACAATCAAATTTTAATACTGATGCCTCTACATTACCAACATTAGCAAATGCGGCCATCTGCAAGAAGATTGGCTGTTTCTATTCTATAGATATCGAACTTTTTTATGTACCGGTAAAATCGCCACAAACTGAAAAACACCTTGAAGCTGCTTTAAATCATTCATTGTTTGTTATCTAGTATTCTCTCTAGAGGAAAAACATACTTTTCAAATCATTTGGAGACTATAGGCCTACTCTATACTCTACTCTATACTCTACTCTATACTCTATACTCAGCAGGCTGATGCCGCATCTGAAAAAAAAACTGCCTACCTCACATCATCACTTTTGTCCCCCCTCACGACAGGGAAGATACGATTGTGGGAGCTGCTCACAGAAACCTCAGAAGCTGCGTGTTGACTGTTGACACAAAATAATTACTTGTAAGAAGGCTTGTGGGTGTGCGTGCGCTATTGAGATGGAGATGGATGGGCCATTACTGAGAACAACAGGATACTGACGCCAACAGGATACCTTGCCCACCGCTCATGAGCTGACACATTGCTCACATCTTGCTTGGCATATGTGCATTAAATTAAACAAACTGTGTTGTGGACCCATTTTAAATCGAGCTCTTTGTAAATTCAAGTGTTCATAGACATGAAACAAAAGGCTTGTTCACGATAATTATAGAAGACCAAGACATGGTGTCGCCCTCCTTGCAGTGACAGAGGCACTCCATGCCGCAAGAGCCAAATCTCTCTCTTCTGTCCTGATACTCCTAGACCTGTCAGCATCATTTGATACGGTAGACCACCAGATCCTCCTCTCCACCCTCGAGGAGAAAGGCATCGCTGGCTCTGTTTGCATCCTACCTGACGGGCCGCTTCTACCAGGTGACATGGAGAAGGTGGATGTCGGAACCGCGTAGTCCGACTACAGGGTTCCACAAGGGTCTGTCCTGGGTCCTCTTCTTTTTTCCCTCTACACTACATCTCTGGGCTCTGTCATTCACTCACATCGTTCTCCGCACATGTCACATCCGTCACACACTCCTGCAGATTCATGCTCTACAACATCAGGAGGAGTCGCCCTTTCCTCGCTGATGAAATGGCGCAGGTGCTCATCCAGGCCCTGGTCATCTCCCGCCTGGACGACTGCAACCCCCTCCTTGTAGTCCATTTGCCACCCCATAGGGCCCTATTGTGTGTGTTCGTTTTATTAGTCTACCTGCAGTTTCGTGTAGGCTGTGGGTGATGCAGAGAACCGTTTTTTATCCAATTGTCAAGTCTTTAATGTTGATTTATTAGACTAGCCTCCCATTCCTAGGAACAAAGATAAGTAGGCTACATTTTCATTGAATTGTGATAGCACCAATGCCTGACAGTCAATGACGTTACGTATACGATATGACGATGAAATAGGCTACTTATAGAGACTTCACATTGTCTACTCCAACCTGAAACTATTAAAAACTATAGCCTACATTTGCTTTATTTAAGCGTCCCCTGCCAGGGGTTACAGCTGAAAGAATAAGATATATTGACATAGGCTACAATTGCTTTACATGCCATAAGAATAGGCATAGCCCAGTGATCTAGCCTACTCGTGTTCATGTGGAGGATAATGATAAAACGTAGGCAGTATTTTTCCAGCTTTCCTTCCTGCCTTTGGCAGTAGCGACTGTGTTGCGCCTATAGTTCATATTTCTATATTATTGCTCCTCTTGTGTGAAATACGGTGGACGGAACTTGGTTATGCGTATTGTTTGCCTTGTCCATGGCCATTTCCGAATACACTGCCTGCAGCAACCATACTAAGGTATGCGATTCGTCATTTGTAGAGTCAGGAGAAGAAGATGAAGATGATGAGGATGAGTTTGATGATGAGGATTTGCTTTATAACAGTGCAGAGTAGTAGAAGTGCAAGATGCTCTTTCTTGATTAACGTTTTATGTTCTGTAACTAGTGCACATATTTTTCAGCTCTGGTAATTTTAAAACTTCTGTTTTAATTTTGTGTATATTATTTACCCATAATCATATTATTCTAGTTTGGTATGGTACTTGCCTTTGTTCCCTTTAATACCTGTGAATAAAAGTGTGCATGTTCTGCACATTTGGATAATTGTGTTCATAAATATTTTACAATTTATAACCAAGTTGAAATTATTTCAAATACATAAGTCATCTGTCCAATCAATTCAGCGTCCTCTAAAATGTCTAAATTGACTGAAACTTTATCAAAATTGTATGGACTGGACATTGAAATATGGTCACTTCTGGTTTAAATTACCATTTTGAATTTTGAAAATATCTGAAATGGATTCAGCATCCTCAATAACCCCCAAAACCACTCTAATATTGTCCAAATCGGCCAAGTAGTTGCTGAAATATTTGTCAATACAGGCAAGTATGCTAATTCATGCTAATTTTGCTAATTATGCAAATTGCCCAACATATGCAAGTTAGCATCCGGCAGTTTCTAAGAGCTGGGGACCCATACTGTACATTTCTAACTTAAAACTTTGGGGTCCTCAACATTTTCGGGTTCACATTGCTGGCAAGTAGACTATCAGGGCGACTGGTTGCCCCGTCACTCCGAGGCCCCTACGGTCGATCGACACGGTCATGGCTCTTCTCTGTCCTGGCCCCACGGTCATGGCTCTTCTCTGTCCTGACCCCACGGTCATGGCTCTTCTCTGTCCTGACCCCACGGTCATGGCTCTTCTCTGTCCTGGCCCCACGGTCATGGCTCTTCTCTGTCCTGACCCCACGGTCATGGCTCTTCTCTGTCCTGGCCCCACGGTCATGGCTCTTCTCTGTCCTGGCCCCGCAGGTGGAACGAACTGCCCACTGACGTAAGGACAGCGGAGTCGCTGCCCATGTTTCGTCGCAGGCTCAAAACTCATCTCTTCAAGAAGTACTACAACAATCCTCCCTCCTAAGCACTTATTGTATTTTAGATTGCTATTCTTGCACTTTACCTTCAGCACTAGATTATGCTCTTAGTCACTTGTTTTAGAAAGGAGATGCACTTGTGAGTTCTGGCAAGTAGTATTACATTGGCTTTTCCTACGTTAAATGCAATTATTATTAGTCGCTTTGGATAAAAGCGTCTGCTAAATTACTGTAATGTAATGTATACTGTACAATGGGTAGTTCCAACCTTGCGCTCTGATTGGCTAAGAGCTGTTGTATATTGACGATAAACAGTACCACGGGCAAAGCCTCATTACCATTCTATGTGAAATATTACTGTGCCAATTATTACTGCCTGTCAAAACAGTAGTTCCATTGCGTAACCATCTGTTGGTTACATTACGGTTTCTTCTCAAGAAAAATAGAAACATGTCAATTTTGAGTTGTTCTATCCATCCTGTAGCCTACCACTCTGATTTATCGCTCGTCACCACTTTTGCAACTCGCAGTTGCACTGCAAAGTAAGGCTACACTTCGTTCATGGCTAGCTAGGTTGGTTAGGAGTATTAGTTTTGGTTGTTATGGGCTCCTTGTTCGTCGTTTTGAAACTCCATAGCAACGTGAGTTTTAGGAACCTAAAGTTCACTAAAATCGATATTAAGGCACTGAAATAGTAGGTATTCTTCCCATAAATATTTCCCGATGATGTAACCATTGTATAAAAGCAATAACTCACTCGAGGGTAGTGGTATATGGCCAAATTAGCCTACCATGGGTTGTACCGGTCGACGGTTGCTTCAATAGACGGCCTATAGGTAGAAATATTTGCCAAGAAGGCTTTGATTTAATTTCATTCAGGAGTGGAGACATTTTCTGAAGTCTACATTTGTTAGCAGTTTGTGTTTACTACCAGTACCATACCAGGTTGTCAGTCTTGTGTTCAACTGCACGAGAGAAGCTAACCTGACGTGCCAGATGGATTGTTTCACAGAACCATCTGGGAAAGTGTCATTGGAACTTATTTGGAAAAGGGCAGGCACTTTCAAAAATATTGGCAGGAAATTGGATGAGCCATCTGTCTATCACCGTCTATCACAGTGCCATATTAGCGCTTCTTGCCGTCGTCACACCTAACCCTTGCCTGTAGCTGCTAGTACTTCCTCCTCCAAGGATGTTGATTGGCCCCAGTAAATTTGACTCTGGCACAAATGGATCTCTGTTGAGCCTGGCCAGACTGAACTGTACAGAGAAACAGATGCTGATCAGGATGCTGAGAAGCCCGCATGAACAACCAGGTGAAATTTAAATGGTAAATGGTAAATGGACTGCACTTATATAGCGTTTTTCCACCTTAGCGGCACTCAAAGCGCTTTACAATGGCCTCTCATTCACCCATTCACACACACATTCACACACCAATGGCGGCAGCTGCCATGCAAGGTGCTAACCTGCTCATTGGGAGCAATTTTGGGGTTAGGTGTCTTGCTCAAGGACACTTCGACATGTGGACAGTCGGAGCTGGGATTCGAACCACTGACCCTTAGATCACTGAACGACCCGCTCTACCAACTGAGCTACAGCCGCTGTCAGTGTTCTACTCCCTCTGGAGGTTGCGAGTGGTGGTGCAGCACTTTCCATATACTCTACCGTGGTAGAAGCGACATTTCAAATTAGAAAGACCGGTATGGTGTAGTTTTTGGTCATTTCTCTATGACGGCCATCTTGACATATTTACAAACATGCGCTGTATTCCAAATGCTAGGGCTCTACCCTTTGAAGGGAACATAATCAGGGCCACGCCTACCTCCGTCATATTCCAATCCAAAGGGTGCAAAAGTACTCCCTTCGAAGGGCCCTTCGTAACGGTAATTTTCGAAGTGAACAAGCGATGGTCACTTTTGCTCCCTTCGCTCCCACAACTCTTTGCAACTGCGACGTCTCCAGTCAATAATTTATCAACAAATATGGTGGCCATTGAGGTGAAAGTAATTTGGCAATCTAGCTTAATGGTTTGCGGACATTGTACTGTAGCTAAATCTGTCTATGGAAAGCAATGAGAGACGGAACTCCAGTCCAGCTGATAACCCTCCATCGCGGGAAGGGAGGGTGCATCAGTCAGCTGTGATCCTTGGCAGTACCAGCCTACGTTATGTCTGAATACAATATAATGGCTATTTCTCGATGAAGAATCCCTCCAGTGCACAAGCAACTCCCCCAAAGATAATAATGCAAAGCCAAAGTTGGCAAGTGGAAAGGTTCAAGCATATATGCAACTATAGTTGTGTTTGGCTGAGATATGAATGGGACATCGGACGCAAAACTAGCAATAGCCGATCGGCTACAGCTGTGTTAAACTCAGTTGCTTAAACAGGTGATGCACATTTACTTCGTGAAATTCTCAGATGACCCCGCCGTTTTGGGCTTACAATAGTTTGAGATCAGGACACATCACTTTCACACTTCGAAAGCTTAGCTTCAGTTAATATAGGATTCATCCATTAACAAATACGGTTAATATAGCTTGTGACAGGCTGTTGACACATGCGACAACCCTGAAAATGACGTTGAAGGGCATTCCAGACGAGCGTTATTTTGACACCCTACTCCCTATGCCCTTCACAGTGTTCACTACGAAGGGAAGACTCTCCGTAGGGTTTAGGGCATAGGGATCAGCCCTTTGGTTTGGAATACAGCCCAGATCTGCTCCAGAACATCAAATGTAAGAAAAAATGAAAGATCTTCAGAATTGTTCTCTGAGTGAGAATGTATCTGAAGATTTTCCCGTATTCACAACCAAACCTCTGTTGCTCATCCTTCCACCCTCTCTCTCTCCTCTCTCCCTCCTTTCTCCTGATCTCTACTCTCCATTCTCCACACTCTCTCTCTCCTCTCTCCCTCCTTTCTCCTGATCTCTACTCTCCATTCTCCACCCTCTCTCTCTCCTCTCTCCCTCCTTTCTCCTGATCTCTACTCTCCATTCTCCACACTCTCTCCCTCCTCTCTCCCTCCTTTCTCCTGATCTCTACTCTCCATTCTCCACACTCTCTCCCTCCTCTCTCCCTCCTTTCTCCTGATCTCTACTCTCCATTCTCCACCCTCTCTCTCTCCTCTCTCCCTCCTTTCTCCTGATCTCTACTCTCCATTCTCCACCCTCTCTCTCTCCTCTCTCCCTCCTTTCTCCTGATCTCTACTCTCCATTCTCCACCCTCTCTCTCTCCTCTCTCCCTCCTTTCTCCTGATCTCTACTCTCCATTCTCCACCCTCTCTCTCTCCTCTCTCCCTCCTTTCTCCTGATCTCTGCTCTCCATTCTCCACACTCTCTCTCTCCTCTCTCCCTCCTTTCTCCTGATCTCTACTCTCCATTCTCCACCCTCTCTCTCTCCTCTCTCCCTCCTTTCTCCTGATCTCTACTCTCCATTCTCCACACTCTCTCTCTCCTCTCTCCATCCTTTCTCCTGATCTCTGCTCTCCATTCTCCACACTCTCTCTCTCCTCTCTCCATCCTTTCTCCTGATCTCTGCTCTCCATTCTCCACACTCTCTCCCCATCTGAGCTGAATTCTTAATTGAAAGAAATCAATTTTCCAGAGATTCTAAAAATATCTGGCTACAGATTGAGATCGCGCGCACGCGCTGCACGCGCTCCCATGCCCGTTCAAATGACACGGTTACATTCTCCCTCTCATATTCTGCCCTGTTGTTTTCACCGCAGTGGGGAAGAAGAACTAATGTCATTTTATACAATCTGAATGGGGTCACAGAATTAAAAGACAGAAAGCGTGGCATTACACAGACATACAGATACAAACAAATATTCGCAAAAATACAACAACAACAACATCATCCACCTGTGCTCCTACCCTATGCCACCAGTCATTAACATAGAGGCTTATCTCTAGGACTATCCCATTAGCAGATCGGGTTATGTATTAGTGTTGTCACGATACCAAAATTATGACTTCGATACGATACCTGCCCAAAATATCTCGATACCGATACCGAAACGATACCACGGTTGAAAATCTAAAACATAAGGAAAAGTAATGGAATAATAGATGACAGAACATGGAACTTTAAATTGTTGGCCTTCTTTAGTGCTCTGTTCAGTCTTTTTGCATCTTTTGAGTCTTTATCATATTTCCTGTAGCTTTCAAACACAGCTGGAAGGGAAGGCTGCCTGACTGGGTGGTTTGGGATTGTGCTGGCATCTGTTTGTCTGTGTGGGGAGACATCAATAAATTATGCCTATGTTGTGGCAAACTGTGAGATAATCAGAAGAACTTGAAAAGCTTATTATTATTATTATTATTATTATTAATTAACCCAGGCCTATTGAAGCATTTTTGCTATTCCAAATTATCAGAAGAGATAATTGTCTCACGGTTAACAGTTCTCTCGCTCTAGGAGGTCGGAGCAGGTATTGATTTTTTTTTCTCACACGTGCGCTAGGCAGAGAGCTAGGCTTGCAGCCAGGCTGCAGCTATGCTAGCTAAAAGACCCATGCTACGGATGAAAATTAGCTTCTCTAGCTATCATCTGGTGCAATAAATGTATTGTGCATTCATACATTCAAACATAAGGTAGGCTAAATATCCTCCGGTTGTATACAGTAGGCTACTGGTGTTGCTGCTGTGTGTGTCTTATCTTCTATCACATTCGCTAACCTGTCACTCTTTGAATAGTTTGTGTAAGTCGGCATGTCTGTCTGCAATCAGATTTTTATTTAGCCAAGTAGGCTTACTCCTACGAGGAATTCGCCTTGGTCTTTTGGTGCTTGAGATTAAACATATTATGAACTTTATTGAAGGTTCAACCCCGTGAGATGAATCATCTCGTTTTCAAGGGGGTCCTTGAAACACAGATACAACAGCAATACAACAAATCAAAATACAATTATAGAAACACCTAAGTACGGCACCCACACACTCATAGCCG
This sequence comes from Borostomias antarcticus, assembly GCF_949987555.1. Taxonomy (NCBI): domain Eukaryota; kingdom Metazoa; phylum Chordata; class Actinopteri; order Stomiiformes; family Stomiidae; genus Borostomias; species Borostomias antarcticus. The sequence continues at coordinate 106,489 of NW_028176312.1, forward strand.
TCAAATTCTTGTGGAAACTTCCTACAGTAAGTGGGGTTTAAGAAAACATATTTTCATAACTACTTTATTTGTGAATGAGGCCGATTGTTTTTACAGTAACTCAGTGGCAGGAAGGCCATCACATAGCGACTAGACTCTCTAGCCGTTAGCGCTACACACACCTCTGCTCTGTCATGACCACACTCTGACTCCCACCCCCCTGGCACATCAGAGAGAGGACACACACACACTCCTGACAACCACTGAACACACACAAATACTGTACACACACTGACAAACTCACAATCTCTCTTCCACAGACACACAAGCACACACACACACAGAATCAGATCCATACAGAAGAGCTCTGACAAAGTTGTGATCATCAAGGATTAAATCTTCCGTCATTCAATTACTCTCATCAAGGGTGTGAGAACCTACTGCTCTCTGCTAATCACTGGTCTCTCTGTCCTTCTAGTGTCCTTCTCACTAGCATGTAGTCTGCACTACTGTACAGTATATACTAACATCTATATGCCCTACTAGCACAAATGCATCCACCCCTCAGGGATTAATAAATAATAATAATAAAACTAGAAAGTACATTTCCTGGAGAAAATGTGAGGTGGGCTAGCTGCTGCAGCTGTATGTAACAGCTACTGCTAGTACTACTACGGACCGGGCAATCTCCATGCACCCACCGACGAAGACCGCGTGTCTCTAGCCCACTCAGGGGCTGAGTTGTGGGGCCTGTGGCGTGGTGGCAAGACTCCACCCCCTCAGGTCAAAGCCAGTCGGGGACAGTGTACCCCTCTCTGGGCCACCTACCTGACTCCACCGGTGAAGACCGTGTCTCTAGCCCACTCAGGGGCTGAGTTGTGGGGTCCGTGGCGTGGATAGTGGCATGGTGGCGAGCCGGTTAGGGACAGTGTGCCCCTCTCCGGGCCACCCACCTGCCCTCACCAGTGAAGATCGTGTGTGGCGAGACTCATTCCCAGATTGTTTAGAATACTAAGGTGTATGTGTTTGTGCGTGTGCGCGTGCGCACGTGGGGTGGCTGGTTTCTTCTTAAAGTCTACAATCATCTCCACTGTCTTGAGAGCCTTGAGCTCCAGATTGTGTGGTTACATCTAAAGGTAGGGATATAATGCCACAGTAGTCATAGAAGGGTGTCTTTACCTTTAAGAGAGGCTGCACATGCACCCAAATTCAAATCACAACTGACAATCTGAACATTCCATCAATTGTTTGCATGGGAAAGCATGACCAGCTTCAGAAAGCTCCAGTGCAATCTAGTGCTTATTCTGCATCCATCGCTGGTTGTGGGCTTTCCTGTTCTGAGCTGTATGGACATACTGGAGGTGGCCGTATGAATTTCTCTCTCCTGTGAATTGTCACTATAGCAACCACAGCGCAGCAGCACAGCTCTACAGCACCAAAGCACAGAACACACAGAATTCGCTGACTCACTCGCCATACGTTTCAATGGGGAGCGCAGTTGCCGAACAAATCGTCACACAGCGAAAACTATAAGTCACACAGCTTAGATACTTACATTGTACGAATCAGCACAGTTGTGTGAACATTTTGATATATAATATGTGTGTGAGCGTTCAAAACTGTAGGAGTGGCAGCAGTTTACAAAATGTGTGAATATTTTCAAAGCAACAGCTGCCACCACTCTAAAAACAGTTTCAAGTAGTTTCAATGGGACAAAAAATAGTTTTAAAACTGAAATTACTAAAAAACTAAAAAATATCAAAAATCTGAATGTATCCATGAAACAGCTACACATCATGAACATTTTAACGTTTGAATGAAGTTTCTAGCACAAAGTACAGTATGAAGAAGTAGTTAAGCGGCAAAAAACTGGGGAGAACTATAATAAGAAAGAAAGAAAGAAAGAAAGAAAGAAAGAAAGAAAGAAAGAAAGAAAGAAAGAAAGAAAGAAAGAAAGAAAGAAATAGTGGGAATATCACAAGTTGGGCTAGCTTCTACAAGCTAGCCCACCTAATAATAATGAATAAAGTCTTATCTTGTCTTATCTTACAGCTTCAAGTATGCACTCCCATAATGTTTTATTACTCTGGTGGATCAGGCAATATGTTCAGGTTCATTCCCTCTCAATCAACCTTGCAGGAGAGAGAGAGAGAAATAGAGGAGGGGGGGGAGTGAGAGAGGCAGGGAGGGAGGAGAGAGAGGAGGGAGAAATAGAGAGGGAGGGGGGAGTGAGAGAGGCAGGGAGGGAGGAGAGAGAGGAGGGATAAATAGAGAGGGAGGGAGGAGAGAGGAGGGAGAGAGAAGGAGGGAGGAAGGGAGTGAGGAGAGAGTAGGGGGGAGGGAGAGAGTGAGGGAGGAGGGACAGAGGGAGGGAGGAGAGACGAGGGAGAGCAGGAGAGAGGGATGGAGGAGAGAGATGGGGGGAAGGTAGACAGAGGGATGGAGGGAGCATGGAGAGAGGGCGAGGAGGAGAAGAGAGAGGGAAGCTCAGCAGGCGGACACATATCCTTGTTGACATACAGCATTCTTGTCCTCTATTTGTCCCTCTCTGCATTCTGTTCATCCTCCTACATCCCTTCAGATCCTTGTCCCTCTTCCTCCCATCTGCTCATCCTCCACGACTCTCCCTCTCGTCTCCCCTGCGTCTCTCTCCCTCTCGTCTCCCCTGTGTCTCTCTCCCTCTCGTCTCCCCTGCGTCTCTCTCCCTCTCGTCTCCCCTGTGTCTCTCTCCCTCTCGTCTCCCCTGTGTCTCTCTCCCTCTCGTCTCCCCTGCGTCTCTCTCCCTCTCGTCTCCCCTGCGTCTCTCTCCCTCTCGTCTCCCCTGCGTCTCTCTCCTCTCGTCTCCCCTGTGTCTCTCTCCCTCTCGTCTCCCCTGTGTCTCTCTCCCTCTCGTCTCCCCTGCGTCTCTCTCCCTCTCGTCTCCCCTGCGTCTCTCTCCCTCTCGTCTCCCCTGCGTCTCTCTCCCTCTCGTCTCCCCTGTGTCTCTCTCCCTCTCGTCTCCCCTGCGTCTCTCTCCCTCTCGTCTCCCCTGCGTCTCTCTCCCTCTCGTCTCCCCTGTGTCTCTCTCCCTCTCGTCTCCCCCGTGTCTCTCTCCCTCTCGTCTCCCCTGCGTCTCTCTCCCTCTCGTCTCCCCTGTGTCTCTCTCCCTCTCGTCTCCCCTGCGTCTCTCTCCCTCTCGTCTCCCCCGTGTCTCTCTCCCTCTCGTCTCCCCCGTGTCTCTCTCCCTCTCGTCTCCCCTGCGTCTCTCTCCCTCTCGTCTCCCCCGCGTCTCTCTCCCTCTCGTCTCCCCTGTGTCTCTCTCCCTCTCGTCTCCCCTGTGTCTCTCTCCCTCTCGTCTCCCCTGTGTCTCTCTCCCTCTCGTCTCCCCTGTGTCTCTCTCCCTCTCGTCTCCCGTGTCTCTCTCCCTCTCGTCTCCCCTGTGTCTCTCTCCCTCTCGTCTCCCCTGCGTCTCTCTCCCTCTCGTCTCCCCTGTGTCTCTCTCCCTCTCGTCTCCCCTGCGTCTCTCTCCCTCTCGTCTCCCCTGTGTCTCTCTCCCTCTCGTCTCCCCCGTGTCTCTCTCCCTCTCGTCTCCCCTGTGTCTCTCTCCCTCTCGTCTCCCCTGTGTCTCTCTCCCTCTCGTCTCCCCTGCGTCTCTCTCCCTCTCGTCTCCCCTGTGTCTCTCTCCCTCTCGTCTCCCCTGTGTCTCTCTCCCTCTCGTCTCCCCTGTGTCTCTCTCCCTCTCGTCTCCCCTGTGTCTCTCTCCCTCTCGTCTCCCCTGCGTCTCTCTCCCTCTCGTCTCCCCTGCGTCTCTCTCCCTCTCGTCTCCCCTGTGTCTCTCTCCCTCTCGTCTCCCCTGTGTCTCTCTCCCTCTCGTCTCCCCTGTGTCTCTCTCCCTCTCGTCTCCCCTGCGTCTCTCTCCCTCTCGTCTCCCCTGTCGTCTCTCTCCCTCCCCCTTCCCTTCTCTCTCTGCTCCATCTTTTCCTCGCCATCTCTCGCGCTTTTTCGAATGAACCATTTTCCTGGTCTCCATCCCCCTCTTTCTCTGACCATTCCCTCCCATCTATCCACTATCTCTCTCTTTCTCCATCTCTCTCTCTTTCCTCTCTGTCCTAGTTAGAGACCGCATGTCTCTATCCATCTCTCTCTGTCCTCTCTCCAAACTCTCTCTCTCCCTCACCCCCTCCCTCTCTCTCTCTGCCAGCCCGCCCTCGTCTCGTCCTTCCCTCCCTCCCTATCTGCCTGCCCTCCGCTTTCTCTGTTTCTCTCAATCACTCGTTCTCTGCAATGTTAATTCAAATTGGCTGGATTGGGAGGACACTGCTGTTCCAATAATGCCAAAAGCACTTACTGAGGCATAATCAATCTCTCTCTTTCTCTTTTTCTCTCTCTCCCTCTCTCTCTCTCTCTCACTCTCTCCATCTCTCTCTCTCATATTATTCACCCAATTACAAAATGATAAACTCTTCCTCTCCACATCTTTCTTCCCCCTGCGCTACTTTCCCCTCCTTTCACTTCCGTACCTCATCCTCCTCTCCCCTCCTTTCACTTCCGTACCTCATCCTCCTCTCCCCTCCTTCCGTACCTCATCCTCCTCTCCCCTCCTTCCATCCCTTATCGTCCTCCTCACTTGTCCCTTCCCGCCACTGCTTGCTCTTTCAATGAAACATCTGCCCCATTCACTCGCTGATCCATCTCTCTCTCTCCGCTTCGGTGTTCATCCCTCCATCTCTTTTAAACCTGTCCTCCTCTTCGCTCCCTCGTTTCCACCTCTCGGGCACCGAGCACTGATTTTTTTTTTGAAGAAAAAGAAAAAATGAACTGTTTTCCAGAAACATCTTCCTCTCACACTGCCTAGGTCGAAAACCTGCCCCCTCTCACTCCTCCCTTTCTAACTCTCCCTCTCTCTCTACCTTCTCCTTTCACTCTCCCCTTTTCTCTCTTCTTTTTCATCTCTCCCTTTCTCTCTCCGTCCTTGTTCTTCTCTGTGCCTCAGGATGAGAGAGAGAGGTTTGAAGCAGATAGGGAACTACAGAGAGAGAGAAAGAGAGGGATGGGGCAGTGAATGGAGGATAGGCAGAAAGAGAGAGAGATAGAAATTAAGGATAGAGAGGGAGGCAGGGAGAGAGAGAGGGTGAATGGAGGTTAGGCAGAGAGAGGGGGAGAGAGATATGAAGGATATAGAGAGAGGCAGAGAGAGAGAAACGAAGGATGGAGAGGCAGAGAGATAGAGGTGAAGGATAGAGAGAGGCAGAGAAAGAGAGAGAGAGAGGTTGAATGAGGATAGGCAGACAGAGAGCATTGAATGATGGAGAGAGAGGCTGAGATAGAGAGAGAGAGAGAGGCTGAGATAGAGAGAGAGAGTTGAATGATGGAGAGAGAGGCAGAGAGTGAGAGAGACAGGGGGAGATGAGAGAGGAAGAAACATACTTCTAATTCAAAGAGATAGACTGCGTTTCCGTGGCAACCTGGTTTCCATCGTAACGGTTTTGCTAAAGATGCCATTAGTGTGAAAAAAAAATCTGAATTCCACTCACAGCAATGATGCACTTGTACACGCACACAGACACACATACTGCACACAACACACACACACACACACACACACACACACACACACACAGCTGGGCCTCAGTTCCATTGAGTGTGTGGCCCTGTGAGAGGTGGCGTATCACGTCCCAGTGTGTGTGCAGGGATCCTGCCAGGGGCCATCTCATGTCATAAAATCCAGTGTGTGACAGCCTCCATATTGTCTTTGTTCACAACCTCTGCCTTCTACAGACCAGCATTGGAGGGCCTTATACTGTATCAACAGCATGGGCGATTTTATAGGGGGGGCCAGCCCAACTCTGCTCAAATTCTTAAAAAAAATAAATAAAATATTTTACTAATTAACACAATTATTAAAAACATAATTGTGGTTTGTACCAGTTTGTGTTAGGTCATCAACTATGTCCGGTTTGATCTGTTACCGCAAAAAAAATGAGATCTGACTGTACTGCTCAGTGCTCAACAAGCTACAACTAGCCAACCCGCTCACAAGAGCTATAAAAACAATTGACCACTTCTTCATAAAAAAAAAAACTGGCAATGAAGAAGCTACCACTCGAAATGACAGCGCAGCAGGTGCAATCGAATGCAGGCTCCAGAGGCTATCGGAGCTAGCACTAGCACTAGCAACATCACCATCGGCGAGGAAGCTAGCACCAGCAGGCAGTGTCAGTGTGATGTTGTGATGTTGGGTATGGCCTAGTGCTCGGTCATAAAGTCATATTGACATGCTCGTGGTGTCTAGATGAAGTTTGATGTGTTGTGCATATTGAATTGTCATATGGATTTCTTATTAGCATTCTGTTCACAACTGGCATTCTTTGTAAATAGACGGGACGAGACGGCAGAACTGTTTTTTTTTCTCACGTCAAAATGTTGCCCCCCCTAATCTAAGAGGGTTAAAGCACCTATGATCAACAGTGTGTGTGTGTGTGTGTGTGTGTGTGTGTGTGTGTGTGTGTGTGTGTGTGTGTGTGTGTGTGTGTGTGTGTGTGTGAGTGCGTGCGTGCGTGCGCACGTGTGTCCTCTGGGTTTTGGTTGTCTTGTTGCGGTACACAGTGTTCAGTCCCAGCCAGATAGAACATTAACAGAGGTGCTGTTTAGATGTCTGGCCTCGTCTGGAACATTAATTGCCAGACAGGTCGTTTAGGCCTAGTAGCTAATAACACTAATGCAAATGAATATGCATGTGTTAGTTCTCAGTGGATGTACCAACCAGACTACCCACGCTGTCTAATTGCTACTGTAGCTTCTTCTGCCTAAAGCCTTGTTCAGATCAAGGGTTCTCAACCTTTTGTAACTTAACACTTTTGATCACAAAAATTCCGAGGCCCAACTTCCCAAAATACACAAGAAAAAAAAGAATAGCATGGCTTAAAAACACCAATGGATGTGATTGGCGTGGTGATATTCAAACATAACTGCTCCTTGAAGTTATGCATTTTAACTTAGACATTTAACTTTAACATTTTCATTTATATGTGTTTTTTTGTGTGTTGGCTGTAAGCCGACACACCTAGAAGAGGGAATCCTTTTTGTCGCTCCCTTCCTCCCTTCCTCTGTCCTAGAGATTTCCCAGGTCAGCGGTGGCTGAGGTGATAGTGTGCCATCACCGCGAAGGTTGTGAGTTCGATCCTTGGTGTGGACATACCAATGTACCTGACATATTTTGTCACTGGATGTTGTAGAAGTTATGTAACGAGCGTGGGTCATATTTGTTAATTATAGACCCTTTTACAGCCTAGTCAGCACAAGTATGCACGCATTCTTGAAACAGTAGTGGAGGAAGACAGACGAAATCGCCATTATTAAGCGTACGGACCAATACATCCATGATACGGACTGGACTGAGGACATCATCAAAAATGCCCGCGTTTGCAGTGCCCATTTTATATCAGGTAAGTTATTTTGACTACCTGGTTTCACTGGAATGTCTGGTTGAAATGTAGTACGTCAAAATAAATCGGTGTCGGCCTATTTAGGAGAGGCGCTCATATTTACAAGTGTCAGATAAACATGAAACTTCACTTACATAAGCAAAAGTGTCTATTTTAACAAGGCTTCAAAACCCAGCATTTGTTAAAATAGACCCGTTTGCTTAGGTAAGTGAAGTTTCATGTTTATTTGACACTGTCTGGCATGAGCGAGCGGTAGCTAGCTAGCTACATAACTCAAGGCCTGAGGAGTCGGAGATACTGTGCACGTTCTCTCAGAGTGCTTTAGCTAAGGTTAGCTACTACAAGCTAGCTAGTCCTTGTCACCAACACTTGCCTCACAACGTACGTAGCAAAACTATTCACACAGCAAGCAACGTCAGCTGACTGGGACTGTCTGGTGAGTAGAATAACCAGTGTTGTGAAATACATTTAACAACTGGTCAGTTGATATGTTGCACAGCAATCGAGCAGGACGATATCATTAGGGCTAGGTTAGGTAGCTAGCAAAGTCAGCTTGCCCAGCTGGTATGGTTATAGGCTCATTCCTATGGGATAGCTTAGTAGTTGTTGTGGCACCAGGAATCTGCTCTGACAACTGTTTTTATTCACCACCATATCATGTTATTATGCAGATTAAATGCACTGTATGTCTACGCGACACAAAAAAGTCTTTATATAAATGTTATTTTTGGCCAATATTTTAATGCACTATTTTAATCTCCCTTCTGTTCTGTTGCAGCTTTGATGCTGGGAAGCCTGGTGTGGTTGTGGCCAGAGAACACCGTGATGCAACACCAGTCAGGTGTCAGCTGCTGTGCAACGTTGATGTCCAGCCCCCCCAAAGATGGTCTTCAGGTGCAAGCCCCACCCGGACTGGACATGGCCAGACAGCAGTATCTGTTCATGGATGGCTGTGACTGTGTCCATGATACAGGCAGTGCAATTACATAACATGTCAAGTATACTGTACAGTAGTGCAGAGTCAGTTCTCTATTGTATAGACAAGGTGTTCAATTGCTCAAGTGTTGTCAGGTGTTGATTCAAGTGATAGTGTACAGTAGTGCAGAGTTTAGAACTATAGATTAAGATTTAAAAAAAGATTAACAGAAAAGGTGAAGCTCGAGGTGGAGTAGTGCATGCTACAGTAAGCCTACGAACATAAGGTATTTCAGTCAAATGTAATTCATTGCCAGGCATGGGTGCTATAACAAAATGTCCTTCTCTTGAGGAATGGGAGGACAGTCTAATCAATCAACATTAAAGACCTGAAAATTGAATAAAAAGGCTTGCTTTGGTTCTCCGCATCACCCACAGCCAACATGAAACTGCAGGCAATAAAACGCAAGCCAGTGCATGTCTGCGGGACTGGAAACCAAGGTTATTATAGTTAACAAAAACTAACTAAAAAACGAAAACTAGGTGTGAAAAAACATTTTAGTTAACTGAAATAAAAATAAAAACTAGGGTTTACAAAAAACGATAACTAACTAAAACTGTATTGTGTGTTTACAAAACTAACTAAAATAAACTAAAATTGTAGAGAAAATGTCCTTAGTTTTAGTCTTTTTCATTTCATATATAAGCCTAGTATTTTGGGTGGATATTAAATCTATCCTCCATTTTTTTTTTCTGTGCCCCTGCGCAGAAGTAACCTGACGTGCTCCAGATGGTTTGTTTCACACAGAGTGAAACAACGTGAGCTCACGAGATCAGGATGGTCTCACGAGGCTAGCGCAGAAAAAAAAAACTAAAACTAATACTGAAACTA
>NW_028176312.1:125398-137898 GCF_949987555.1 Borostomias antarcticus
GAGTACTGGAGTAGCGGAAGCGTTCTGTCAGTTTGGTTTTGTAAATGTCACACAAGTCAGGTGACAGCGTGTTTCGTGACGTCCACTTCTCATGTAGGAAAGCTACTTCAGCAACGCTGTCCAGCCAAACTGTCTCACTGGTCTGTGGCATGCTCATGCACGTGCGCACACACACACACACACACACACACACACACACTTAATGAGATTACCAGCAAGGTCTGCTGGTGTGAAGGTGTCCTTATTGCCTCATCTTGCGAGTTGCACATTTTTGGGCTGCAGCTTAATTCAACACCCTGACCTTCGACCCTCAAAGGGGTCTTCTGAGCAGACTGTGACTCCGCCCACCTCCCCCTCCTCTCCTCCCATCCTCTTTCCTCCCTTTCTCCTCAATCAATCAATCAATCAATCAATCAAAGCTTTATTTGTATAGCGCATTTCATACCCAGAGGCAACACAATGCGCTTTACAGAGAACAAGGGAGGTGGGCATACGACCCACCTCTACATATTCCAGAGGGAAGCAAAAAAACAGTAATCACCCAGGGGTCAGATAAGTGAGCTGTAAAAATTCTTCCCTGACCCCTCTCAACAAGGCGATGGAGCAAGCTCCTGGAGTATGTTTGTCTACCGGCTAAGAACATTTATAAAGCAATACATTACATTAAATTACATTTCAGAGTGAGAGAGGCTAAAAGCATCATAGGAGAGAGAACATTCTACGGACATGCTACGACATCCACAGCAGACACGGGGGTATCTATCGGACTCCGGGAGGTCTGCTGGTGACATCCTCCTCTGTTTCTCCTCCCCCTTTCTCCCCTGCCCTACCCCCTTCTCTCTTCTATCCTGCTCACCTCACAACCATCACAACTAACCCCGCCTAGTGGCCGTGCCCAAGAGTCTGCCTTTAGACAAAGAGAACATTGTTTGCGTGTACAAACAAGTCAAACGGAGTCAAACCGCGTCCGCTACTCTGATGAACAATGCGCCCTTTATTTGCGCAGCTGCCATATTGGTCAAGTCTGAGGTAATTGGTGGGATGCAGAAGTGCCCGTTGACTCCAATGTTAAAAGTCCACTATAAAAACACCACTTCAAGAACCAAAATAGTCAAAATAACAGGCTGAATACACTATCGGGGTTACAAACTCATCATTACCAGACTGATTGTTTTTCATTGCCGTTGTTTTCGTGTTTGGAAATACATGGAAGTGAATGCAGCTGACGGCTAACTATGGCTCATTCACCTCCATGTATTTCCAAACACGAGAGCTTATTTCCACCGTCGTGCCGAACCGATACCGTGCTCAAACCGCGTCGCTCTGGACCCGTGGGAACGGTCTGTTTCCACCTCTCGGGCCGTTGCGTTCCACGGAATGTTGTTATTGTCGGTTGCCATGGTAGTTTGTTTTGTCTCTTCACATTTCTACTAAAGAACGGTTCTGCTTCACTCAGTACGGTTAGACGACCGTGCCATGGGCACGGTTCTGCGAGCGGTTCTGAGCCCAACCGGTCCCATGTGGAACCACCGTCGGAACAGTTACCCTGCGTGCTCAGAACGGTTCGGCACAACAGTGGAAATGAGGCTTATGGCAGAGAAAAACAATCAGAGTCTGCAGCTGCGTGAATAAAGCAAATTGGTCTCAGGAGGTGGAGGTTTCAGCTTTGTTTCATCACAAAGGAGCAGGGCCGGCCCTGTCCATCTGGGGGCCCTAAGCAGGATATTGGTTTGGAGCCCCTTGGACGCCGCCGGGATAAAAAAGAAAATATATTTGGATGTTTTTTAGCCAGATTTAGAGGAATATCTCATTTTAAATTAACATTAGGATTACACTATTGTGATGTCATTCAGTATTTTCTCCTTTTCTCAATCACTTTCTCACCACCTGCTCTCCCTTTAAGTCATGTTTCACTTCCAACAGACAGTAACGACACACTGAGCACTTTGAAACTGACATTCACTGTTTGTCCACTAGGAGGCTCCAAACCTGCGGTATTAAAACATCTACTTTTGATTTAACAGAAAGATAAAGCATTCTACAAAAGATTGTAGTTTGATGTTTATATTTATTTGTCCACATTATCTATCAAGATAAAGTATGGATGAAGTGCAAAGCACAATCAGCACACAAATCAAGTGCAAAACCACTTAGATCACAATGCAATGAACTATGCAGTAAGAGTAGTGTAAAACAAGTACAATAATATAACAATAAACATAATTGGCCAACGGCGATGCAATGAACTGTGAATGAACAACAATGTGCAACTGTCCAATAAACAGTAGTGCAAAAACAAACCAGCCTGATGTAGGCTACTTCAAATCCTAGACCATTCAGTCATTCAAATGTAAACAACATGAACAAGAAAACAATTAGCTAGCAGCAAGCTAGCTAGCTTAGCTAACGCTAGTAGGAGCAACCACAACTGTTAACAAATGTATCTCTAAAAGACACACTTGTGTCGCTAAATCCTAAAAGTCTCAACAAAGTGTTCTGTTTTCCTACTTGACTGTTGTTCTACCTTTGTAGTTCGTTCTCATAGATCAGTCTGTTAAAACTACAAATTCTTCCTGTGTGACATCACTTCCCTGTCCTCTTCATCCTGAAACTATGTCACTTCCTTTTTCACTGTATAACCTATCGACCTCGTCCTCATGTGAACTCACTCTGCCTGGATTCACTTCTGTGCTAGAGTCCGACTCTGCAGAATCGTAACAGAATAAAACTATTGTCTTTGTTTTAAACCAGCTTGAATCGACCACTCAGCGTGCTCTTATTTTTAAACCAAGTATAAAAATACTTTCATAGGATTTGAGCGGAGCCGAACCCATCAGATGCTGGTTCAGAGCGCACAGCCGATAGCGCGCTTTATCGCTGTGTGTTGTTTCTGTAAAACTCAGCAGTTAGACAGTTAGATCATATGACTCTCTTCGTTTTTTCAACTTCAATTATCAGTCTGATGTCATTCATGTCTTCTGGGTAGTTACTGACGTCTGGGAGGCGAGAGAGCATTTGTTGACAGCGTGTGGTGACGTCTGATTGGATGGTAGGATGCAAGCATGTGGAGATGATATTGGTGCTTTGATTATATAATCATAGTAGGTTAAAAAACATTATATGTAGTGATATGATGAATATATTGTAAAAATCCCCAATGTATTTCTATGGGATTGCGCAGGCGGACGCTCGGAAAATTACGAGGTGTAATGACTGAAAGTGAAAGCAAGCGAGGTGGGGCCACGGGGAGGGGGCGGGGCTTATAGGGTGGGCCGGCTCTGCAAAGGAGGAAGTGGTCCTCGTCACGGAGCACTTCAACCTCTGCCCGCCCCCCTCTCTCTCTCTAAACCTTTCAGGCTTCCAGAATCAATGCAAATGACAAGAAACTGATTGAATAAATGCAATTCTTGAACAGTCGGGTTTCCAAAGGATTGCGTCTGTGCTGCATTCAATAATCTCAGGGATATTTGAATATATACTCTGCATACAATCCTCCGTCTTCAAATAATTGTGGTAACCGTTTTGAGACTAGGCTGATGAACAACACCTGGACCTGCTGCTACAGATTATTCTTCAGTGTGAAATACGAGGCAGTCTATATATTAGATAAACGTATCTGTCTCTCTCTATCTCTCTATTTCTCTCTCTCTCTCTCTCTCTCCCTGCCTCATATCCCAGATCCTGACAGTGTGTGGATGTCTTTTCCCTCAGGGAAGCATTAGCCTCCTATGGGGACTGAAGCGGGTTGGTAAACACCCCATGGCCGTTTCTCCTGAACAACAAGCCAATCAATAACTCCTTCTAATATTATCTACCGAGAGTAGGAATAGTCTCTCTTCTCCTCGCCTCTCTTTTCCTCTTCTGGTCTTCTCATCTCTCCCCTCCCCTGTGCTCTCCTCCCCTCCTATCAACCTCCGGACCCCTGCTCAGAGCCCAGGCCCAGAGTGATTCATCCAGGGCACCTGGGCGGCTGGCCTGGGTGGAGTTAGTGGAGCGTGTCGTGTAGCGGCGGTGACATTTCTATTAGCATGCCAGTAAGAGAGCGCGCCAAGGCAGGGGTGGCGGCCTCGCGTCGGGAGAGCGCTCTGGAGAATGGACAGACCTGGACTTGACCGTTCCATCGCTGGGACATGGAAAGAGGATTCTCCTGACAATGATGTTTCTCTTTGGGGATACGCCGCTGACAGACCATAATATACAGTAATGTACAGTAGGGAAACAAAGAAGTCAACTGGACTGTGTATTCGTGTTGCAGACACAAATGGGGAATTATGTAATAGAGTTAATAATTGCAAAATACCAGTATTTCCAATGCTTTTTAACAATGCTTTAATTGATTGCACGCCTGCCATTGCTTAGGCCTGTGATGACATAGGACATATGTGACTGCTCATTGGTCCTGATGTCTGCCAAGGTCATTTTTCAGTTTTTTTTTTTTTTTTTTTTTTTTACAGATTATGAAAGTGTAAACTGTAAGCTTTCAAATGATGTGCCATGCATTGAAATATTGCAAATATTTGAAGAAGATATGCTTCTGTTAATGTTGGCGCATTGGTTAATCATTAAGCAGAGAAAAAGGGCTTCAAAGATTCTGAGCTGTTCTTCTCACAGGACATGGATTTCGATGACAAAATATGACAATTGTAGTGATCCAAAAACTGTTGTTTGTCATATTGAGTGGGCTCTTCACAACTTCAATTTTCATAATATGAAAAAAAAAAAAGAAGAAATAAGCATTTTGCCCTCTAGCTCATTTTGAGGATTGCAGACATCCGAACCAAACCTCCAATGGCGGTCGCATTATGAACACTCGTTCTCAACCCAGAGCAGAACAGCGTGTAATTACGCTTTCCACAGCCTGTAGATGTTCTGATTCTGATCCCAGATCACCCGGAGACGGTGAAGTAACCTGTTTCACCCTCCGCTACGAACACAAGTCCCACACGAGGAAACAACCTCGGGCCCCAGAGAAATAAATAAATAACAACAGTCAAATGTTAACAGCCGAATGCTATGAAGGCGTGCGCGCGCGCACACACACACACACACACACACACACGCACACACAGACCCTGTAGAGCTCAGGGGAGCCCGCAGGTTCACAGCTGTCACCAAAGCCACCGCGGAGGAGATGCAAGGCTCTGCTGATGGTTTTCCAGGTGACTTACGTTGCCGCGGCGACAGAGACGGGGATGAGTGAAAGGTTATTGATCTCGTGCCACGACCCCCGATCAATGCCACCGTGCAGCCACGCCACGTATGACGTGGGCCCAGAATCGTGATTCCTTGTAAATCCAATTAATATGAGTTAATTGTGTTGCTCACTCCTAAATACTACATATTAACCCTCGCAAATGTAGTGGGGTGCTTTTCTTCTGTGGCGAGTCTGAAGCATTGACATATACAGCACCCCAGACATGATGCAATACACACACACACACACACACACACAAACACACACTCAACTCAAATTTTATTTATAAAGCACATTTAGTTGGTTGACCAAAGTGCTGTACAGCTTCAGAGCAAAGAAACACACAGCACGCAACAGAACACTACAATACATCATGCACAATACACAATAAGCAATATAAAATACAGAACATTACTAGGGCTGCGAGCAGCAGTGAGCGGGCCCTCACACCCCACGCGTGTCGGGGTGCGGCGCCGTTAAAGGGTGTGCTATTTCGGTGTCCAGTACTGAGAGAAACTTCCATTCACCAGTAGGTGGCGCTCTAAGCGTGACTCAATACCGACGCATAGATGTGTTCAGGACGGTACCTTGATGAAGCGTGAGAAATGTGTAAATCGGACAATTTATGTAGGAGTTATGATGACTCCCTGCTTGACCTGTAGGCGGCGCTCAATACTGACCTACAGATGTGTTCAGGATATGAACTTCATCAAGCGTGAGCAATTTGGGGTAAATTGGATAACATATGTAGGAGTTATGAGGACTTCCTGTAAGCAGTAGGTGGCACTGTAGGTATGACGCAATACTGACATACAGATGTGTGCAAGATGTGACCTTCATTAAGCATGAGCAATATGGGGTAAATCGGATAACATATATAGGAGTTATTAGTACTTCCTGTTTCACCAATAGGTGGCGCTATAAGTATGACGCAATACTGACACATAGATGTGTTCAGGACAGAACCTTCATGAAGTGTGAGAAATATCGGACAAATTGGATAATGTATGGATGAGTTATGAGGACTTCCTGTTTTATGGCGAAATGTCTAAATTTGGCGGGGCGCCACGGCAAGGGTGTTTGGTGAAAACTCTTTTTTTTAAATATATATAACATTTAATCACAAAGGTCTTAAGATGAAGCTGACCGAATATGAAGTTGATCGGATGAAATCTGTAGGAGGAGTTTGTTAAAGTACGAGGCATGGAAATGGTAAAACCAAGGAAAAAATGGTACATTAAGAGCAAAATGGCTGACTTCCCAGTCCCTCCAGAAAAACGTGATTATGCGATCGCATAATTCATTGCATAATCAGGCAAATGGCGCAGATGATGCAAGGGTCACATAATTTTAGAAAGAGCGCATTTTCACCGCGATAATCACTGAACTCCACGCAAAAAACGTGGAATATGCAGGGCTCGCTTGATTTCATACTTCCAGCATTTTTCCGCTTTAAGTTTTAATGTTTTTCACCTCGTTTGTAGGGTTGCCACCTTCAATGGGGAAATATAAGGGACACCTTGCCAGCAGTCCCATGCTCACAGAACACAAATCAAGCAGGGGTCTGGGGATCCTCCCCCATGAGATTATGAGGGTCAGACATCTCATTCCCTGCATTCTAGTGAATTGCACGTTCAAGTTCATTGCAAGTTCAAAGTCCTCTGCTATTCTCATCATGAATGAAGGAAATAAATAGCCAATAAGAGTAGGCTAATGCACAGCTGCATCGATTATATTAACATCAAATCAATAAACATCAGATCATAGACTTGGGCAAAATGTTTGGTCTGATAAACTTGGAAATAGCAAATGACCTGGATGACTGCAGAGACCAGACATTGATAAACATTGTTTATGAGTTTCATCATCACGGTAAGTTTTAAGGCTGCCTTCAATCATGACGCCGGTCTATTACCGTACGTCTAGGCACGCTCGCATAGACTATGGTTTTGTTATTTCTCATATCATTCCAAGCATGTGAAGACGTAGTAGTGTAGGCTATATGCATTAGAGTGGGGTGTGCACGAAAATACAGGACAGGTTCTCGCATATTCTCGCAATATTCGCAAGTTCCCGCAACTTCAGAAAATCCCCGCATTTTCAACGCATAAAATCACATAAAAGCCCTGCATATTCCATTGCATAATCAAGGATTTTTGCTCACATAATCAAGGATTTTTGCTCACATAATCAAGGATTTTTGCTCACATAATCAAGGATTTTTGCCCGCGTTTTTCTGGAGGGACTGACTTCCTGTTGGATGTTAGGTATAGCTCCAAGAGACATTTTAGTGTGTCTCGATGAACTACATATGCCCACCGAATTTCGTTCGCCTACATCATGGGTTCCCAAACTCCATCAATGTGGGCCTCCCCTCTGAAAAGAGTGACACACCCGCGCCCCCCCAACCCCCTAATTTGTCCATTTTGCAAAGCTAGCCCATAACGTTACACAGCTAAGTTAGCTCGGTGGCAGCTGCTGCTAGTTAACGTTATGACGTTTTCGCACAATACATTCATGCCTGCGGGGGGAGGCTCTCTCTGCACTATCCACAAATCTTTTTTTTCTAACCATCCCTCCGTGCCTCCCCTGAATTTCTTTGGGGCCCCCCAGGGGAGGCTCGCCTCACAGTTTGGGAATGCCTGGCCTACATCAAACCGAAAGGTGGGGCTCACCATTTTAAATGTTCCAGGGGGCGCTCTTGAGCCGTTTTGCCACGCCCATTTCCGTCACCCATGAAATATCAAATTTTTCACCGGGACTGACGTATCTGCAAAGTTTCATGCGTTTTCATCGATGTTTAGGCCGCCAAAAAGGCATTTGTTTGGGGAGAAGAAGGAGAAGGTAGAAGGAGAATAATAATAATCCTTACAATTTCAATAGGGCCTCGCACCGCCAGTGCTCGGGCCCTAACAAGGGCCATCGGGTGTCCCGTTCAACCTGAGTTGAAGGCCTGGGAGAACAGGTGAGTCTTTAAAGAGGTGATCCAGTCAAAATTGTATTTGCTGGGGTTTTGCATTGTATTTGTACTTGGAGGCATTGTGTGAACACTCTGGAAGTGTTACATTTGTGTTTTAGAGAACTAGATGATATAATTTTAAACTGCCATTTTCACCTCCCTTGTAAGTCTGACGTCAGACTTATAAAATTGGCCCTCCCCCTCGCCTCAAACTGTCTCAAGAACCCGGCCCCTTGCCCGCCCGCTAGGAAAAAGTGATATTGAAATTTTGCGCCATAACCTCTTCATCCATCGGTAAATTCACATCCTTGTGACTGATTTCCACATCTTACCAATGATAGATTGTAGATAAGTTACCCTAGCCTTAAATTATTATTAAAACAAGGAACGAGATAGAGACGATAGTAACCCAGTGACTGCGGAAACTTTCTTGTCTTTAAGCGGAAGAACGCGCACGGCTCGTCTCCAGTCAGTGCTGCACACGCTCAGTCCCATCCATGATGCAGGTAGACGGACTGCGGTACTGATCACAGGAAAACGTGCAGCGTATTTTGTGTTTTCTATGTTTTATCAACGTTTTAGACTTCTGTGATAAATCATAAGTGAGCTATTGATATTTTACTAGTGAGTGCCGTAGTTGCTCAATGTGCGGCAAAGCTTTGAGCGAGGGAGTGCGTTTTTGAGATGCAGGAGACGGGAGTTTTGACATTGACAAAAGATAGACCGAGTTAGAAGAGGGATAGATTTAGGCTATTATTGACTAAATGTTTTGCTTATGCCAAGTTCAGACCAAAGATTAGCAACAAAACTAAAGGGTTGAACGTTGCAGAGTAGCCTAGGCCTAGACTTGTAATGTTGTTGTAGGTTGCATTGTGGTCTTGTTACTGAAGCGTTTCAAAAAAGGTAGGATAGCCTACTTCGTCAAATAGCAGTTGTAGCCCGTTTCAGAATATTCAGAAGTGATCGCAATTGCAAGCATTTGTGAATCATTTGTCTGGGCTTTAGAATAGCCAATCCTATTATTCTTCGAAAATAAATGTCTATAGCCGAGCCTGTATGTGAAGAACAATCAAGGCGATAGTGTAGGGCTACTTTTATAATAATAGCCATTTCGTTACTGTAGGCTGTTTCTATGTGCACTTTACCACCAAATGCATAGGCGGCCTATAGGCCTAGTTTTATAATAATAGCCTATAGAATTTAGTTCCTTTGCGCATTTGTTGTAGCCTCGGCCTCGTTGACAGAGGCTTTACGGTTTGTTGGACAATAAACGGAGAGCCTCCGAAAAAGACATCCTGCCATTCTGGTCTGGGCTACATTTATCTAAACATTATTATTATTGTCATTGTTGTTGTGTATTATACTGTGTAGGGCCTACCGGCTACGCTAGGCTACAATTCTGACTGTGTCTGACTGAGCGCTGCGGAGGGTGCGTGCGTTCTAAACTGTTCTAGTATTGTTAACACGATTAAATGATGATAATAACACCACAGTGTTTCACAATAACTCTCAGTTGGTAGAGCGGGTCGTTCAATGATCGAAGGGTCAGTGGTTCGAATCCCAGCTCCGACTGTCCACATGTCGAAGTGTCCTTGAGCAAGACACCTGACCCCACAGAGCCACAGCCGTGGTAGCTACATGCTTCACATTCGTTCTTGTTAACAAGTTAAGTGTACTCAGACAGAAGTAAACATTATACATGCTAATACGCTAACCAATTTTAGCTAAGCTCCACATGGTTCTGTGTCGTCCCTCATTAAAATTATCGTTCTGTTGACGTTCCATGTTTTCGATTGTTCGATTGTGTCTGTACTGTGTGTTGTGCATCCAGTCACCTGATCAAATGTTAGTTTGCTGTGTCTCGGTGACCCGATCAAAATGTTAGCGTCTGAGTTCTGTGTCTCAGTTCTTTCCCGAGTAACCATTCACTTTTTTTGATGGGGCGAGGGAGGGGTGGAAGTGAGAGAAATGAGGGGACTGGGAAAGTTTTTACTTTACTGAATGAGTAGAACGTGAAGCGGAGCCAGAGAGTTATTGAGCTTCGGAGGAAGGAAGTGGGAAGAAAATGAGTGGTGTTCTGCTGCTGGTAAAGGATGGCAGGGATGGAGGGGGGGGGGAGTCTACTGGGGCGGCTGTAGCTCAGTTGGTAGAGTGGGTCGTTCAGTGATCAAAGGGTCGGTGGTTCGAATCCCAGCTCCGACTGTCCACATGTCGAAGTGTCCTTGAGCAAGACACCTAACCCCAAATTGCTCCCAATGAGCAGGTTAGCACCTTGCATGGCAGCTGCTGCCATTGGTGTGTGAATGTGTGTGTGTGGGTGAATGAGAGGCCATTGTAAAGCGCTTTGAGTGCCGCTAAGGTGGAAATGCGCTTTATAAGTGCAGTCCATTTACCATTTAACTGACAGAACCAACAGGTAACCACATGTTTACAGCTTCTATAACATCCAGTGACAAAAAACTATCCACACCAAGAGTTTTGAACCCACAAGTTTTGTGGGATTTGAACTCATAAGTTCAGCATGGCTGACAAGCTCCTTAATCGCTAGGCCACCAGAGCTCTTAAAAACCAATGGTGTCATAGTCTTTTGTTTTGATGTTCTGGGACCACTGCCTCTTGTGGTAGCAACATAGAACTGCAGGTCAACAAGGGAATACATAGGGATGTATTCATTGGGAAGGGAGAGAGGGACAACCTGACATTTGCTCTTCATGCTGCGCTGGCTTTCAGCCACGCACAAAAATCGCCTACCATTCTGTTGCAGGCTGAAACAAACAAGGTTGTTGACTCTCTGAGTCTAGTATTTCCTCTGGATCCAATTCGGGTTCAAACATATATATGGTTGTACCACAAAGTTGTGAGCGTGCGGAGCATCCATTTTTCAGTAGCAGCATTGGGTGCGAGCGCTTGAGTAGCCATGGTTACCTAACTGTCAATCATATTGACTGGCAGTTCTCTTGACACGCCCACAAAACGAGGTGAACTAGTAGCGGGAGTAATCTGGGAATATTAAAAGCAGTATTATAGTACTTAAAAAAGACTAAATAACAAAATGGTGGGCATATTCCGTTCTATGTCACCTAAAGATAACTGGCATGTGTCACGTTCAACCACTTTATTCCGCCTTTAAAGAAGACTTAATAATGTATATGGTTGGGCAGACCTAATGTGCCAGGGCAGACTGTTCCAGAACCTAGGGGTCGCCACCCCAACGGCTCAGTCACCTCTAGTCTCAGCTGAGTCTGGGACAGCCAGCAGCAGCGGATTAGAGGATCTCAGCTCTCTAGCTGGGACATTAAAGTGCAGGAGATCAGCAAGATACTGAGGTGCCAATCCATTTAGAGCTTTAAAAACAAACATCAAAATACTGAAATCAATTCTAAAACGCCCTGGGAGCCAGTGGAGCGAGGCCAAGATTGGGGTGATGTGGTGTGGGGTGATGTGGTGTGATGTGGTGTGGGGTGATGTGGTGTGGGGTGATGTGGTGTGGGGTGATGTGGTGTGGGGTGATGTGGTGTGGGGTGATGTGGTGTGGGGTGATGTGGTGTGGGGTGATGTGGTGTGGGGTGATGTGGGGTGATGTGGTGTGGGGTGATGTGGGGTGATGTGGTGTGGGGTGATGTGGTGTGGGGTGATGTGGTGTGGGGTGATGTGGTGTGGGGTGATGTGGGGTGATGTGGTGTGGGGTGATGTGGTGTGGTGTGGGGTGATGTGGTGTGGGGTGATGTGGTGTGGGGTGATGTGGTGTGGGGTGATGTGGTGTGGGGTGATGTGGTGTGGGGTGATGTGGTGTGATGTGGTGTGGGGTGATGTGGGGTGACGTGGTCGCGTTTTCGCTTGCCAGGAAGGAGACGAGCTGCTGCATTCTGCACAAGCTGCAGGTGACGCATCAGTGATTGGTCAATGCTGACATACAAAGAATTACACTAATCAAGGCGAGTGTTGATTAAAGCATGTATTACTCTAAGTCTTTGGGGGAGAGAAAGCCCTTTACCTTGGCAAGAAGCCTTAATTGGAAAAAGCTGGCTCTTATGACAGAGCTAACCTGTTTGTCAAATTTAAAATAACCCCCAAGGTTTTGGACCGAGGAATGGATATTTGGTGAGAAGGGGCCCAACAAACCAGTGGTACAGTCAGAGGGGTCAGGACCAAACATAAGGATCTCAGTCTTATTTTCGTTGAGATTTAAAAAGTTCACGTCACACACACACGCACACACGCACGCATATGTACACACAGACACGTGCATTTACTGTACATGCACACACACACACACACACACACACACACACACACACACACACTGTGTTCTCACATAAAAGTGGTGCACCAATAGCCACTGCACTG
>NW_028176312.1:145398-215767 GCF_949987555.1 Borostomias antarcticus
ACATCCATTAATCCTGATTACAGTATCTCCTTATATTTCATGAGTTGTTGTTATGCTCCCAGTCTGGACCCGCGTCCCTTGATTCGCCCCGGACCCCTGGTCCACTCTGCTCGGTCCCGGTCCAGACCCTCGCCCCTGCCCCGGACCCCTGGTTCGCCCTGCTCACCCCCTGTTCCCAGTCCAGACCCTCGCCCCTGCCCTGGACCCCTGGTTCGCCCTGCTCCCCCCCTGTTCCCGGTCCAGACCCTCGCCCCTGCCCTGGACCCCTGGTTCGCCCTGCTCCCCCCCTGCTCCCGGTCCAGACCCTCGCCCCTGCCCTGGACCCCTGGTTCGCCCTGCTCCCCCCCTGTTCCCGGTCCAGACCCTCGCCCCTGCCCCGGACCCCTGGTTCGCCCTGTTCCCGGCCTGGATTCCTCACCCTGAGCTCCTGTGCCCCCTGGACCTTCCTGGACCCTGAGCATCTCCTCTCCCAGTGACTGCCCCTGCACTACCCCCAGAGACTGTTGTACACGTTGATCACATTGTCACTTGGGTTTGTTCTGCCTTGTGTGTTTGGTCGTTTTCGTTGGCTTGTCTGTTGTCTTGTCTTCTATGTTGGTTTGTGTCCTCCCAGCTCTAGACACCTGTCCCCTCACTAGTCTCACGTCACTCCTCTCCTCGCCCTCTAGTTCCCCCCTTTAGTTTCCCTGTCCCAGCCTCGTTCCCTGTTCCCTTCCCTTGTGTCCTTGTTCCTGTGTCCTTGTGTTGGTGTCTTATTGGAATCCCTCCATGTCCTCGTCTGGGTGATTGTCTGCACCTGTGTCTCGTTATGTCTTGTTGCACACCTGTACGTTGTTCCTTGATGGTTCTCCCAGAGTATATATGCCCTCCTGGTTCCTTTGTTCTCTGTCGGTTCATTGTCTATGTTAGCGTTTCCTCCCGGTGTTCCTCTGTTGTGTTTTGGATATTAAATCCTATATTTCGATCCTGCGCTGCCTGTCTGCTATTGGGTCCTACCTCCACCAGTCTCAAACCCTAACAGTTGTCTCAATGAGCAAATACATACTCTGATCCATTTTTTTTTCTCCCAAAGGCCATACTTATAAGCAGGATGCGATTTGTAAAAAACCCAGAGGGGGGGACATTTTCAAATAAAATTTAATGTCCAGAAATTGAACAAATGTAAACATCAGAACAAAGGAAACGACTGTGTGCTCTTATTGTATTCTTATATACACACCCAACAAAGTGCTGAAAGAAAGGACAAACCATACGATGTTAGGTTATTGATCACACTGCTATGGATGTAGAGCTATCCCGTCCTCATCATAGACCTTTAGACCTCATTAAAAAAGTGATATGCGTAGGCTAGTTAACTGCTGGGTTATCCAGAAACAAATATAGAAGTTGATAAATGATTTGTGAGGCAATATCTCTAGCTAACTAATACAGTAACCAACTTACTATATTGTTGTCTTGGATAAAAAAAAATGTGTTCACAAGAAATAAACTTAATGCATCCAACAAGCTTGACATTTGTTTGGGAACACTAGCTCGCTAGCATAACCAGTTTGTTGCCATTTTGTTTTGAAAACTGACAAGTTGAGAATGGTACTAGAAAGAAACACTCATGTTATGCTACAGTACGACATCATCATTACACTGTCAATGTACTGTCATCTGTCAGTGCCATCTCAGCAGCTCAGTGGATGGGATGCATCTTCCGCTGTGCAGAAGATTATGGGTCAGAGTAAAGCATGCTAGCTTCCATACTGAAAAATATGACCGGATGCAGTATGACATCCCAGTACACTTGGGATGAGGGGTCTACTCTGGAATTTATTGGAAGCTAATTGTTTGTTTGGCGAGGCATCCTTCATGAAATAGATTGATAAATAGAATATTCAGAGATATTGGAGTTATTTTTTGCTGCCAATGATATAATGGACCTTGACAAGAAAAGAGTGATTTTGTTAAGCAGGGTTGGGGCAGGTTCAACAAGAAGTTTAATAAAAGCCTGGAGGGAAACCTGACTGAGTTGGTGGAATCTATTAAAACCCACTTCAATCCCAAGCAAGGGAAATAGTGTGATTTAAATTCAATTCCCAAGTGAGAAAAGTGGGAGAAACCTTGGCAGACTACTGCCGGGTGCTTAGTGTCTACTAGTGGTTACGAGTAAAACAGCAAACACCCTGACACCACAGTTTGTGTGAGGTCAATCAATCTATTAAATATATAAACTACAATCTGCTGCCCTAGAGACATGAGTTCATAATTCCTCAACATATTTAATCACTTATAAGCAGCGTGCGAATTGCTGGGGGGGATGGTTTGATTATCCCCTCCTCTGATCATTCATTTTTATCGCCGGTGGGGGTCAGTTTTTATCCCTGCTTCTGGTCAGACTGAATATAGCTACAATTCCTGTGCCCGAAAATATCTGGCGTAATTTAGAAACTACACAGCTATTTCAAAAATATGATTTACAACAGCTAGTTCTAACCACGCGTTTGATTGTCATGGCAACTGTCAACCAAGCGCTTACTCTAACTAGCAAGAATTAGCAATGAAACGGGGTCAACGAAGCATTTCATCACATGTTGCTGCGAGGATTTTGGAAGCTGCTCAAAACGCCAGAGGTCCGTCACCAAAGCAGATTCTGCTAGTGCTAAACATCGGTAAGTGACAGGATGAATATTTTATTATAATACAATTTCAGTCGAGATCACTTTTGTCAAAATTGACCCATTATTAGCATGCATGTATAAATACATAGCATATGAATTTTGGCGGTGTGCTCTGTTCGGGGGGGCCCCCTGCCTTCCACCGATGTGGAAAGCGCGTTAGCAGGGGGAGGCAATCTAGGCGTTCCCCCCCTCTGGGCCGCTTGGCCCAGAGTGCCGGAAGAGGGAACGGCATCTAGCCCCCTGCCTCTATGACGATCAGAGTGGGCCGCGATCGGGAAGACGCTCGGAGGTAACTCAGCCCACTAGGACCGTCAAAGAGAGCCACAGGGGGACTGCTGTACATTATAGTCCCCTTCCTCCACGGGCCGACGCTTCGTGGAGTTCCGAAGGAGATACAGCCTAGTGTCTCTGCCTCCATGGTGACCGGAGGGACGGCTGGATGGCCATTCAGAGATGTTTCGGCCCACGGTCACCACGGAGAGCCACAGAGACCAGCTAGTGTCTACCCTGGCTTCCACCAGCCGACGCATAGTGGAATACCGAAGAATGCAGCAATACCCCCCAAAAGAACACACCAGCACTCTGAGTGGAAGCACTAGCTTCCACTCGATAATTTTAGGCGATAATTTAGATGAACACGCCGGCAGCTCCGAGGCCCACATGTTACACGAAGGGGTCTGCATAGCCAGCAGGGGGAGCTCTTAACCAACAAACGTGCCGTTTCACCATGTATGCATAATAGAAGTTCATTAATAATAGATATTATAATTATTAGCCAATATTAAATCTAATTCCATGAATAAATGTAATAATTTACTAATAAGTCTATTAATTAATAGTTTCACGAGCAATTACACCATGCATTTAAAATAAGGCTACATCCGCACAAACCACGTGAATCCGCAGTGACGCAACACGACTTGGATACGGTCCGCTCATCGCTCTGATCCAAAACGGCCTGGACGCCGGGCCCGAGGTAGCGTATGTATGCCGATGAAGGGGTCCAGGCAGCGCATGTGAAATTGTACACCTGCTATGACACTTAACCGACTGAGGCCGCAGCCGTCTGGATCCAACACGATGGACTATGAATGCTGATAAAACCGAAATGTTAACGGGCATGAAGGCACATCAAATGTGGAGCAGAACGCAGTGAAACGAGACCATGCAGTCGTATTGGTTAATGTGGTCTTGGCTAGACCAGCTCTCATGTATCGGGCAGCGGATTACAGGAGGGCACGAGGGCATCGGTTGGTCCAGAACGGTCTGCCGAAGGAGGGCAGACCAGGCCGGACGGGGGCGCAGCCGGGCACAGTCTGCAGAACTTCTGTAAATCAAACAGGGAAAGCGAGTCAGCGATCGATTGTTGAGGCCGGGGACGAGGACTCGCGGAAAAGAAGTTCCCCTGCCCGGACAGCCATGCGAGGCTGCGCATGAAATACTAATGAACGGAATGTACGAACGATCATAGTTGATAATATTCACGGTGCATCGTTATCGCAGAAGAGAAAGCGTTTCCTAGACCACTGAGGGGCCCACAAAATATTAGCGACGATAGAGAAACTTCGCGTCGCGCATAACACCCTGAATCCGATCCAGCGTTGAGGGGCAGAGAGCCCGCATTTGTCTTTCTATTTATTTATTTTATTGATTTATCCACCTAATAATTTATTTATACATTTATTTGTCATTCACTTATTTATTTATTTTATTGTAGCGCTATCCAAGAGGACGCCGAGGAACTCCACCCGATTGTGCGGGCCGACAGGTTCCCGTCGGACAGAGGAACGCCCAGCCGGGAGAACGTGCTACGCAGGGCCACGACACCCAGGCCCGGGTCAGCAGAGGGAAAATCGACAAGTCAAACCGTCCAGCAGCGAAGAACGAATGGGAGCCAGCATTCATACGGAGGGCCAGGCTCGCAGACCGGCTGGGGCAAGGGGGGGAAGGGCGCTGCCCCCCTGGTGGCCAGATGCGCAAACAGTCCGCGTCCAAAACATGTAGTCTAGAGACAGGGTCACGACCGGACCGGAGAAATGCACCGAACGCCCGGCACCTGCATGTGCGAGAATTGACCGCTTCGCGGTGCCTATTCCCCATCCCGTTATGGGTGGATGGAAAACAACCAAGCGAATGTTCATATTGTTCAGATGTAGGCTACAGCAACATAAGAGTGGCAGCCTGACAGCAACCCAAACATGAGCCAATTCCACAGCTGCAGCCTACAATTGCTAGCCACGAACGAACTGGTGGATACTGCTTATCGATCCATCGTCCAGTCGACAAACCAATCATGTCATGCACGTAGCATTATCATTCAGGAGATTAGTCTTTGATATAAACGCAGAGGCTAAATGCGAAGAGGCAATTGCAGGATTCCAAACGCAGCGTATAATGACACATCCGACATTGAAGCGTGAAGCGTAGCATAAATTCCTTTTAAATTAAGAAATAAAAGCCCGTAAACCCTGCCCCAAACACCGCGGAGGTGCAGGCGACGAACGTAAATGGTGGAAAGAATAAGCACTGCGTTTTACCCAATACAGCCATGATAGTCACTAGGGGTGTGCCGGGAGCCCACTATTTGTATTTGTATCTGCATTTGTATTTGACAGCTAATTATACGGATTCGGAAGTGGGCGGAGCTTAAACCGGAAGTCGGTTCAAACGGTTTAAACTGAGGGGAAATGTCATTTCTTTAGCCTAATATTAATTGGCATTGCAATTGCTGTGCTTTAAACACATCAGAATTGCTGTTTATATATATTATTATCATCACTAATTATGAAGTATAATTCCTCCTCATCATCCTGTATGTTTTTATTTAAACAAACTATGAAGTGTCAGAACCCCACCACCACCCTTAACTGGGGGACATTCTACATTTAGTTAGAAACTAAAAAACATCTTTCTAAATCAAAATATAAGTCCTCATAGCAACTTTGCTAGAACAGCTATAGTAGCTCTATTTCTCCCGTGTCATAATATCTAATATATTATCTGCAACCATGTGACACAGGCAGCGTGGTGTACTAGTAATGGTTTTCACAAACCCAGCAATAAACATGTATTACTATAAATATAATTGAAAAGATAAACATTTTACACTCAATCCAATAAACTAAACTCTAAACTAATACATGCCTATGTTGTAGGGTTTGTGTTAGTTTGGACCGGTTGCATTTTAGCTGCGGAACGTGAGAACGCGCTCGGTCAAATTGATTAACTTATTGGGTGTAAAAGTGGTTAAAAAGCTTTTAATCCATATGTAGGCTACAATAAAAACCGAAACATGTTGGTGTTTTTATTGTAGGCCTATATAGCCCGATGGATTAAAGGCGTTTTAAACACTGTGCTTGTTAACCCAGAAATAACTCAGAAAGTTGTCAGGAGTCCGTAATCCAAAGTTTCTGTTTTCCATGTCCTTTTCCAAACAAATCGGAGGGGTCATATGTCACTGCTTCAGCACAACCATTAAACACAAATTATATAGGTCTCTGCAAATTAGGATGTGTGAGCCACTACAATAAAGCGTAGGCCTAAATGGTTCAAAAAAGCGTGCGCCTCTAGAACGCGCTCGGGCCTATGCGCTAGGACCTATGGACGAAAGTAACATTACAAATGTTCAATAAACAATATTCCAACAACCCAAATATTCAATTGATAAGCTACATATTCAACCAATCATGCATTTGCACAGCAAATATGACAAAGCCAAATTAAAGGTAGCCTAGGCTAATAAGCCGAGGAAAATGACTAGGCCTAATTGTAGGCCTATAGCCTACTCATGCTTAAACCATGGGTAAGTGGGGTATTGTAGTGAAATTCTTCTTTTTTCTTTTTAAATCTGTTTAAATAGTTTATTATTGTTATATCAGAGATAAGGACTTTGATTATCCTAGGCCTACACTAGACTACTCTGTTGTGCTGATAACTGAACGGCATGGATCAAACATTTGATCATTTGTGTTTCAGTTGTTAAAATATACTTTCATAATAAGTGAATGGACAACCTCCGACATCAGCGGCTCATGAATGAACCCAGCTTCAAATGGACTTCCCAACTCCCAACGCAAGCTATGCGAGCAACGCGACGCAACTGAACCATACGCAATTATGGCAGGACGCTGCTACAGAGGGACGTGCACCTCGGCCGCCGGCGCTCCACGACGCCACTAAACGCAGATACGAGCGATCAGCAGTAATGGCAGAGCGGATGCCAGAGCAGAGAACGCGGAAGCAGCGAGCATGCAAATGCACAACCGGCAGTAATGGCAAGCGCGAACTATGACATGTTTTGACAGCTTAAATACATGCGCTCTAGCGAGCTGAACCAATGCTATGACAGCTGACAGTCAGCTGGTGGTTAGCGTCATACGGGGTGTGACTGATTAACCTCTGACGATATGTGATGATTAATGATATTTTTGCGAACCTTGAGGGATGCATCAAGTAAAGACGATGGGGCCATTTGGATGAGGGGAAGGAATGTGCCGTACGTGTTCGGGAAGCTGAGGCAGGCAATTGAGAAGGTGGAAGGGTGGTCTTATGAGTGGGGGTTCAAACTGTCAGCGAGCAAGTCCTGCTACATGGTGTTCACTAATAAGCGCAAGCTCGAGGCTGGGGGGCTCATGCTCTATGGTCGGCCTCTGGAGTTGGTTACAGAGTTTAAATACCTGGGCCTGTGGCTCGACAGCAGGTTTACTTGGGCTGTACACATTCGCCACTTGGAAACCAAGTGCAAAAAGGTTATCAATCTACTGCGTGCTGTGGCTGGGTGTGACTGGGGGGCAGGAACGCAGTCAATGCTGGACATTTATAGGGCACTGATGAGGTCAGCTCTGGACTATGGGGGTGTGGTGTATGCAGCGGAAGTCTACGTTGCTTAAAGTGGATCGGTTGCAATACAGGGCTCTGCGGATCTGTTTGGGGGCTATTAGATCTACCCCCAATAATGCGGTGCTCATTGAAGGTGGAGAAATGCCACTGGAGCTCAGGCGGGAGAAACTAGCGCTGGCCTACTGGGTTAGGCTGCAAGGGTGCGGGGACGACCACCTAGCTAAGCTCACGTTGCGGGACTGCTGGGAATTCAATAGGTTCCAGGGGACTGGGTTTGGGTGGACTATTGAAGCCACAGTGAGGGACTATGGGCTGGAGGGGTTAGAGTTCACTAGATCCGCCCCAGTTAGTTGGGTGGCTTGGCTGTTCCCTGAAGTGACCGTGGACAGGCGTGTTCTGGAGAGAAAACATGGATGGCAGCCGGGTGAAGTGGGTATGAACACGGGCATGTATCTGCGTGCGAGTTACTACGGGTGTGTGGAGGTCTACACTGACGGGTCGAAGGATGAACTGGATAGAGTGGGAGTTGGAGTGTATGTCCCGGGGTTCGAAGTGGGTCTTTCCAAGCGGCTGTCTGATATGTTATCTGTGTATACGGCTGAAATGGTGGCGGTCATCCTTGGGTTGCAGTGGGTGGAGGAGGTCAGACCTGATAGAGTGGTGGTGTGCACGGACTCCAAATCAGTGCTGGACAGTATACAGTCCACCCAGTCCATCAGGGAGGATCTACTTATTGAATTGTATCACAGTTTGTTTAGGCTTCACAGGGGTGGGATAGACGTGCAGTTTTGTTGGGTTCCGGCACATGAGGGGGTGACGGGGAATGAGACTGCAGACCGACTGGCGAAAGGTGCGCTGACTAAGGTCATCTCGGTGCCTGTTCCGCTCGGGAAGGGAGAGGGGAAAGCGGTGATTAGGAGGAAGGGATTTGAGTTCTGGCAGAAGAGGTGGGATGAAGACCAGAAGGGGAGGGGGTATCACAGGGTGCAGAAGTCAGTTATGGTGAAGAACTACACTGCACAGAACAGGAGGGAGGAAATCATCATGGCTAGACTCACACGGGACTGAACGGCACCTTGTTTGTACTGGGGAAAAGGGGGAGTGGTACATGTGGGCACTGTGGAGCTGCAGAAAACACTGAACATGTTCTGTTGCACTGTCCCAACTATGAAGAAGAGAGAGAGAGACTCCGGGATAATATAAGGTCAGAGAAGCAGGACGGGAATGGAATTTGAGGGGTTTATTGGGCGAGGGTTAGGGGGAGGGGGTAGGAATCTGCAGGAAGGCTCTATTTACTTTCTTGGGTGACACACGGTTGTGGGGCAGACTGTAGTCTGTGAGCACTAGGATGATGACATGATGACGCACACTCTTGTACAGTAGGTGGCGGTATGCACCTTTAAGCTGTTTGCGATCCGCCATAAACCCAAGGAAGAAGAAGAAGAAGAACCTCTGCCGATTACCCCGGCCGTGACGTTCGTTCCCCGCCTGAAGTTACGTCCGAGACTTCATTATTGTTGTGGGTGATAAGCGGCCAATCGTCAGCATGTATTGCTTTTGTTTTGCGATTCTCATCCTCGATATTAGGCGATAGCCAAGTCAGTGCAGCACATTGTCGCGGCCACCAATTTAGCCTCTTTTTCACGAGACCAATACCAATTTATATTTTATCTTGGGTTCCAGATTTTCTTTTCAGCCTTGCGGCCTGACCTACCGGTGAAAGTGCGCGTGATTGTGGACCAAGATGGATCCATGCTGAATGTTATGCCGCGTTCCAGATAAGATTTTGAGCTCGTAAGTTACGATTTCAAGTCACGACTCACGACTTCATAGCGTTCCAGGCAAACTGTCTGAATGCGTGGCATTCTGGATAAATCATAAAGCCGATATGGTAAAAGCTTGAGATTTGGCACATTGTCAGAGCTGGCAAGCTAAACATTGTATGCCTAATTTCGCTATGCTAAGAAATTGTACGTTACATTTTATTTATTGACATAATCGACTTTTCGACGTTTGCATGGTCACGTTCAGGTTTACCTTAATGTTAGCTAGCTAGCACTAGCTATCTCTTGTCAACATATTTGGGCATCATTACATACACATAGCAGGTTGTAGTGCATAATCGTTTGGATTATTTTGATTACAACGTACAAATTTACTTTACGTTGCCCTAAAGTTATCTTTGTCGCCATACCCATGGGGGCTGCCATCTTGCTTAGAGGGCTGTGTGACGTCAGAGAGCGCAACTGGGAGTACATCGATCTGTACGAGTTCACGGGTGGGAAATTACAGGTTTGACTGCCATTCCAGAGCATTTTCACGTGTAGGAGGTCGGAAAAACACGAGTTACGGGTTGCCTGGAACGCGCCATTAGCCTACAGATTTGTCGGGATAGATGGCTGGTGTTCAAATTTGCTTTCAAGCCACAGGCCTACTGTAACAGTGATTTGATGTAGCCTATAAGGCACATAGTGCCTACCTTTAAGGCAGGCTACTGTAGTGTTACCGTTTTACTCTTCTGTAATAAAATAGGTTTATAAAGGGATTATTTGGATAAACTGACGACATATTGGAAATCTACTTTCTCGCTTGAAAAACTACTTAAACGTAATAAAGTGACAAGTCGAGAGTCAAAATTGCAACAGCTTTTAGTCTGCTTTAAAATATCTGGTATCGCTGCCAGCTGGTGAAAAATGCATTTTGGCCTACTTAGCTGGAAGTAGCACAAGTATGTACTAATTGTATGCAACCTCATGCAAAGTATATACATGTTAAGGAAAGCTTTAATACGTAGCCTACTAATAGTAGAAAGAAAAAGGAAGTAATTTAGAACACAGCCCAATATACGGTTGACCTTTTAGTTGGGCTCTGGCCAGCCGCATAATGAATCTGACGTCTTTTTAAGATGGTATACGTCTTCTGTCTACCCATCACTTCCTCTGGATACAGGATTACCTAGGGTGCTTAGTGCCCACTAGTGGTTAGGAGTAAAACAGCAAACGATAGATTACCTGACAACCTTGCTACTCTACATAAACCCACACAATATTATACACAAGAACATACAGCTGACTTCCAGACATGCACCCTCATTGTACTGTATGTTTTACACATGCATGTAGGATGAAAATACATCGAAAAGAAAGAGCGGAGAACTCTAATTTACGCTCACCATCAATACTTAACAACAAACAGCATGTCACCAATGTTGCATGCACTCTAACCAGCGTTTACATGTTCAGTGCATCAGTTGAAGTCCTTTCTTAATCAGTGGCGTTGAATAATTTAACAGGGTTTTTTGATAGCAGATCATGATCCATATTCATGCTTGGAGTGATTAAACAAACGGAGATCTACTAAAAGTTTCATTGCCCCATATAGGTCTTCTGCATAAGCCCATCCACCATGCAACCAATGAGTGCTGTTTAGGGCGGGCCGATTGGTTCAATAGGATACAACTTTGTTAGTCTGTTTCACAATGAATGTTGTAGCTCAGCCCTATTGCATCACAGTGGATTGATTGCTTTAAACCTGCCATTAGGTTTCATATTGATCTGATTGATAGTATGAGCAAGGCTATCATTTAGAATCATGGGTTCAGTTCCCACAGGATCGAATTCCCACAGGATTAAACCGCCAACTAAATCTATACAGCGTATTGTAATCGTCAAATGTCTGTTAGTCCCACAAATGACTCCCGATGCAGAACGCCACCTTCCCTCCTGCCTGTTGTGTGCCCACTAGTGTGCATGAACCAGTCTGTTCTTGATCAGTCAGTCAGTCAAACCAATCACACCATGACGTGAAACGGAGTAGGTCCGTACCAGACCTAGCCTAGCTAACAGTCTCTGTCAGTCTGTGGCCCTGTTTAATCTTATTCCTTTGGGCTCTTTCAAAAACATGACTTTTTGAATGGTTGTCATGTAAATATACTGTAAATACCAACCCCATCCTCCATTTAGAAACCCCCCTGCCAGCAGTGCCATGTGTCAGGGCGTTGCAGGTCTCATGTTACAGGTCCAGACCAAAGTGGTTTAATTGGGGAACATCCATCCTGATAGTTACAGTACCCTGGTCTGAGCAGTTAGCCTGGTATGAGCAGTTAGTCTGGTCTGAGCAGTTAGCCTGGTCTGAGCAGTTAGCCTGGTATGAGCAGTTAGCCTGGTCTGAGCAGTTACCCTGGTCTGAGCAGTTATCCTGGTATGAGCAGTTAGTCTGGTTTGAACAGTTTGTCTGGTTTGAAAATGTAATAATACTACTACAGGACCCGGGGGTGTTGATTCCGCCACACAGTGATCACACATGACATATTGTGAGGCGCCAGACATCACACAGCACACACTGCAATACAATGCAACTTTCCTGGGCCACTGGTGGAAATTGTTCCCTGCATTTAACCCATCCAGTCTGTACAGTTAGCCTGGTCTTAGCATTTAGCCTAGTCTGAACAGTTAGCCTAGTCTGAACAGTTAGTCTGGTCTGAGCAGTTAGTCTGGTCTGAACAGTTAGCCTAGTCTGGACCCCCTGGTCTGAACAGTTAGTCTGGTCTGAACAGTTAGCCTAGTCTGAACAGTTAGCCTAGTCTGAACAGTTAGTCTGGTCTGAGCAGTTAGTCTGGTATGAACAGTTAGCCTAGTCTGGACCCCCTGGTCTGAACAGTTAGTCTGGTCTGGGTTAGCCTGGTCTGAACAGTTAGTCTGGTCTGGGTTAGCCTGGTCTGAACAGCCAGATTAGGAGTTTGAGAGGTTTGCATCTTATTAGACCATCGATGCTCAGGTGACCATTAAATCAAGGTTATGAAATTGTTTTTTAAATGCCACTGATTCAGAGATATTCATTTTTTCATATCTCTAAATCAGTGGCTTTTAAAAAAAATCTCCATAACCCTGATAAAGGTCTATAAAGCCTAATGCTTTATTTATGTTTATATATATATATATATGTTTATAATTCTGATAAAGAGCTGTTTTGGTTACGCATGCAGGACACGGTGCTCTGGAGGTTTGCCAGATCTGACAGAGATGACGGACTATGGTCTGAAGTGCCCATCTGTAAGTGGACTCAGGAGGTCGTCCGTGTGGTCAAGACAGAGAGCACCATGGGTAATGGCTGGGGTTGTGAAACAGTCCCAGGTGGATTTGGCACGTGTGATGCTGTAACCTTGACCGGCGCGAAACACACACACACACACACACACACACACGGTGTAAATCCCAAAACCTGTCATCCAAATGATTAAAGTTAATCAGAGAAAAGGGGTCAAACACACATATGATGGATGTACAGATACAGTAGGCAGGCGTGTGTGTGTGTGTGTGTGTGTGTGTGTGTGTGTTATTATAGTCTGACACACAGCCGACCCCAGAGAATGCTGTATACACTGTTAGCCCACTACTGTATTCACAGAATACGCTGCGGGGAGAGGTAGTCATGAAGGGCAATGGACTCACTCTCTCTGACACACACACACACACACACACACACACACACACACACACAGACAATGCTGTACATTAAAATAAGTGTCTAGAACTGCATTGAATAGGAGAGGAGTGGGTGGGGTGAGGGACTAAGAGACATCCAGAGAGAAAGCGATGTTTTCATAATGGACATTTAAATCATATTTCAATGCACAAAACTAATGGGAGGTAAGACAATAGATTATACTGTAAATTGACACACAGAGTACATACTATTTTAGAAAGTGGGAAATAATAAATTGGACGTTAGATTTGAGGGAAATTACTAATCTTCAACAGTCCACCGAAATCCATTCAAAATCCACTACACACAGTCACACACACACACCTAAACAGTAAACACACACACATCTGCAATGCAATGATATACACAAAAGGCATTTGAAATGTAAATGATGATGCACACAGGGAGACAAATACATTGAACGTATATATACCATTAATCACTGTCGATGGAGAGAAATTGTGTGTGTGTGTGTGTGTGTGTGTGTGTGTTTAAGGAGAGCGGTACTCACCTATATACCCTTAATAATGATTATATGTTTATTTGTAGATTGAAGAAAGTAATTATCATGAATATTATATCGGCTAAAAGACAGATGTTGGTTACGTCCTTAATCCTTGTTAGCAAAATCGTAAAATTCAACAGTAGTAGAAAAAGTATTAAAATCAGTTTGTCCGTTAGGAAAAAGACCAAAAAAGTCCTGAATTTCAGCAGAGTTTATGATAAAGAGTTAATTAGTGTTTCATCATAAGTCCCATCCCAGATATAAAGAGTAAATCCTCAGGCTAGATCCAGAGAGCAGCTGGCATTGATCATCCAAAAATCCAACAGCTCCAATATGTTCACCTCAAGCAGAGAAGATGTGAATTCTCCTTCAAGAAAGCAAAAGAAAATCAAAACGAGAGAGATGGAGGAGAGAGAATGAGTCATGAGGTTTGCTTCACTTCTGCATCTGTCTTTCACAGTCTAACACTAAGTTTTTTCTAGTTAGTTCTTGACCTCCTCATATCCTCTCACTGCCTCATCTTTCCAAACATAAACCATTTTCCTATAATGAACCCAAATAGTTACTCAAAATGATTTCAATAATCCTTTACTGAAGGCTGACGAAAATAGGAACCATGTTTCTCCAAAGATCAGCCACACAAACTCGTCCCCATCTCTGATGCGCCGCTAGACAAGCTGACGGGGGACGGACACTGGGATATGTGAATCATTTTCTGATGGCAAATGAAAGAGGAGGAACGACAAATAAATCAATGAACGGTTCGATAAAGAAGGGATGGGGGTGGAGGTGGGGAAAAAAGATAGGGAGATGGGTTAAGAGATGAGGGGAGTAGCTATGAAAAGCGAGAGATAAAAGTATGGGGGGATAAAAAAAGAAAAAAAATCCTCTGGAAGGTAAAGAATTGCTGCCAGGGTTTTTTAGTCCATTCTCTTTGAGGGCTTGCGTGAACGAGCGAGGATGAGAAGAGGCAGGGTGGGGGGTGGGGGGGGGACACACACAGGTGACCGACCAGTAGAATTGAGAGAGAGGAGGATTTCACAGTTTCTGTTTTTCAGAGCCAGTTTCAGTTAGTTCCTCTTTCCCTAAGGGCTGCGGGGCGGCATGACAACCATACAACACACCCGGGGTCCTCCTGCTCGCCAAAGAACCATCCTGTGAAACTATACTAATGTTCCCCCGTCAATAATGAACTGCCCGGAGTTTGACTTTGGCACCTGCAAAGCAAAAGCTTCCTCCTGCGTGTGAGTGAGCAAATGAATTAATGTTGGACACAGGAGACGGTGGTTTGAACATTTAATGGGGCAACAGAACGGATAGTTGAGTAACACTGAATGACAGTCAAAAACGTGGTTCCTGGGTGCTTGGGACATGGACCCCAGCTGGGTGGAGGACAGAGATGGAGAGAGGTGAAGCGAGGAAGGTGCCCACAATGGCTGAAAGGTGATGGAGAGGGTGACATGGCATGGAGCTGACATCAGCTGAGCTCTTCGATGGTGAGACATTCCTTAACCCGCCCATACTGCTGTATAGTGTGTGTGTGTGTGTGTGTGTGGGAGAGAGTAAGAGATAGAGTATGTGTCCCAAGGTGTGCTATATGTGTAAGTCACTGAGAAATACACACACGCACACACACACGCGCACACACACATCAACAGACTGAGAGACAGACACTAAAGACTAAAGAGACCTACCGATGAGACCTACCGATGATTAGAAATAAGAGTCCCCCAAAACAGAGATGCATAGGATGGAGGGAGAAGAAAAGAGAGGGAAATAGGAAATAGTTAAACAATGAAAAAGGTATAAAGGAAATACACAAACATTTCCTAACCAAGACGCTGATTTCTATTGGACAGAACAATCTACAGTAGAACTACTGGTGGTTTTAAAAACTAGTCAAAGTTAGGGGAGGGGTGGGGGGGGCGGTGAGTAGAGAGGGAGGGGTGGAGGGGAGGGGGGAGCCCGGGTGAAGCGCCGGGGAGAGGAGGGACTGGAAGTGATAGAAATGGTGAAGAGAAGGGAGGATGAATAAGAGGAATAGAAAAAAAAGGAAAATAAATTCCCTCTCCTCTCTCTCCTTCCTTCCTTCCTTCCTTCCTTCCCTCGGTCATAAATAGAAGAAATTGTAGACCAGGTAGATGGAGAAGTAGATGAAGAGGCAGAGCACGGAAAGCGCCAGCAAATGAGAAGAGAGAGCACCTCCCAGCAACGCGATGAGGAAGAAAAAGAACAAGAAACGAAAGAAAAAGGCAAATACTCCTGTGGCCTCCGTCTTCTCGCTCGTCCGTGTGAGGATTGGCAGAAGCCAGTTATTCCTCCTCCCCGACTGCTTTGATCTTCTCTTCCTCCACCCAAAAAGGACGCCCCATTCAGATGAACACACCAAAAAAAAAGACAACACAAAAAGAGCAACAAATGTCCCTTTTGTCTCTCAACTCTGGTCAGACGTCACGTGCCACTCACACAGGTTAGGCATTGTTGCAGCAGAGCGGAGAGGTGCAGCAAGCATCAGTATTGCTTCAGTGGAAAGCCATGGGGGCCGGTGTTAGACAAGCCTAGCCTGCCTCAAGAGAAAGGATCCTGAACTGAAGCCGCTCTCTCCCTCTCTCTCTCTCTCTCTCTCTCTCTCTTCCCCCTCTCCCGCCCATCCCCGAGAACACACCGTGGGAGGGAGGTGGGCCCTCTCGCAGCATTAGTATGCATTGAGAGAGTGAGAGAGGAGGAGGAGGAGGGGTGTCTTTCCAACAGATATCACATAAACCGGTGTGAGTGTGAAGCTGGTAAGAGGATGGCGCCCCCTAGAGGCGAGCATCGATACACAAACCACAACCGGGGATTTTATTTGAAAACTAGTCCAAAACTCAAATGTTTGCAGGTGCATGCTTCTCTTTGTACTGTGCCCGCTGTTAGTCAGCCTCATGAAGCTCCGCCTCTCAGCTGCTGGAAGTTACCATACCATACCATACCATTTTATTTATAGAGCACATTTAAAAACAAACAAAGTTGACCAAAGTGCTGTACGAGTCAAACAACAATAACACACAAAGAACACATAGTAAAACATACGCAGTATGTCACATGAAAAAGGACAAGTCTCTTAGGCCATGTCAGGAAAACGCCAAAGAATATAAGTGTGTTTTGAGGTGTGATTTAAACACCTGCAGAGTGGGGGCCTGTCTAACATGCAGGGGTAGCTCGTTCCAGAGCTTAGGGGCGGCCACTGCGAAAGCCCGATCCCCCCTGAGCTTCAGCCTGGATTTGGGGACAACCAGGAGAAGCTGATCAGAGGACCTGAGGGACCTTGAAGGATCATAGGGTTCCAGCAGTTCCGAGAGGTAGATGGGTGCCAAGCCATTTAGGCACTTAAAAGTAAACAGCAAGATTTTCAAATCAATCCTAAAACGCACAGGAAGCCAGTGGAGCGAAGCCAGTACCGGGGTAATGTGCTCTTGCTTACGTGTACCAGTTAGCAGGCGAGCGGCTAAGATGGCATCATAGCACTGGGGCTCGCAGAACGGCCCGCAGCGCCCTGCAAAGTAGTACCTGGACCCCGGGGGGAACTGCATGAGGGTGCAGGTCATGGGTTGCAGCGCCTTCACCTCCCCGATCCTCCTCCAGCGGGTTGAGGGGGAGGGGGAAGGGTCTGGCGGGGAGGCGGGTCTCGCGGGAGCGGACGGTCCCGGTGGTAGGCGTAGAGCTGGTAGCAGTCAACGGCGACGCGGCTCCGATCCGCCTCCTCCACCGACCAGGAGAGCGCAATGCCGTTTTGGGCGCGGAGCTGCTCCAGTCTGAGCTGAGGCTTCTGGGGCAGAGCAGCGAGAGCAGCCTCCGTGGTGAGGCCGGAGAAGGGTCTGGGGGCAGCCGGGGGCAGAGAGAGGCCGGGGGGGCTTCGGCCCCGGGTTACAAGACGACGACGCGGTTGTTGCTGTTGTTGATGTTGTAGACGCAGGGCGTTTCGATGCCAAGCTCTTTTGGAGAGTGAGTGTTGTATGGAA
Source organism: Borostomias antarcticus (assembly GCF_949987555.1). Taxonomy (NCBI): domain Eukaryota; kingdom Metazoa; phylum Chordata; class Actinopteri; order Stomiiformes; family Stomiidae; genus Borostomias; species Borostomias antarcticus. The sequence continues at coordinate 162,891 of NW_028176312.1, forward strand.
AATATGCATATATGTTCCCTGCTTCTCCTTCATTCAGTATTATCACAGACCTTGGGTCAGTTAGTACTGTCGTTGGACACATTTGATATGTTAAGAATTCTTTTGGAAGGAAAGGCGGTCTCACCTGCAGAGGGCCACCAGGAACCGCGTTCATAGCTGGAGATGAACTCATTGAACCTTGCCTTGTTGAGAGGGGTCAGGGAAGAATCTTTACAGCTCACTTATCTGGCCCCCCGGTGATTACTGTTTTTATGCTTTATAGCTTGTATAGCTTTTGCGCTATACAAATAAAGCTTTGATTGATTGATTGATTGATTGATTGATTGGATAATAGTCAAATAAGCTAACTAATATAATGAGGACCTGTAAGAAGGAGTATTACACTAAATTATTAGACAATAACAAAAGCAACATTAAAGGCATATGGAAGATATTGAACAGTATAATTAGAAAGGGGTCAGTAAATGGTAGCTACCCTGAATATTTTTCAGACAGTAATAGGACATTAAACAATATGAATGATGTGGTTGATGGGTTTAACAACTTTTTTGTAAATGTAGGACCAAAGCTGGCTGAAAAAATTAATTCTTCACAGCCGAAAGGAGGCACGGATGCAGATGATTATGTCACAAGAAACCCAAACTCAATTTATTTGGAAGCTGTAGAAGCAAAGGAAATCATGGATATTGTTAATAAGTGCAAGAATAAAACATCTACGGATTGGAACGGAATAGACACGACGCTAGTCAAAAAAGTAATTGACAGTATTATAAACCAACTTACCTACATCTGTAATCTATCTTTTACAACTGGTTAATTTCCTCAGAAAATGAAAACTGCTGAAGTTGTCCCGTTATTTAAGGCTGGTGATAAACACACTAACTAAAGGCCATTATCATTGCTTTGTCAGTTCTCCAAAATATTAGAAAAACTGTTTATTGCAAGGTTAGATAGCTTCATTGAAAAGCATAAGTTGTTATAGTGCTCTGAACTTCTACATTACTTGAATGCCTGCATGTTCTTCTCACTCAAAACAATTACACCACGTGTCTATGCTGCTGTCATTTATTTGAACATCTTCAATGTTATTAGGCAGCATGCAACCATAAACAACCTTACATTACATGCAACTCTAAAGACAAATTACATGCAGATCATAGGGCTGGGCAATATGTCTATGTTACTGTTCAGTATATATAGATCATGGTATGTGATTAGATATTGGGTCGGTTAACAAATGTCTTTCTAATGGGGATGTTCAAAATTAAAACTGAGACTCAACTCTGGAATCAGGTCAATAGATTATTAATTTCGGTAACAAGTAACAATACCAATATGTGTTATGAAAAACTACATTTATATAAGACGTTAACATTTATCTCTGGAAAATACTTTTACTGTTGTTTCGCTGTCTTCCGACATCCTGAGCAGGTAATCTACGGAAAGTTAGGCTAAGTGCATACAACATAGAGAACTAGTCGCCAAGAACAAGAGCTCAACCCCACCTTGGGGGTATTGAGATGCATATTTTCATGGCATGCCACTGCCTTGGTGAAGGTCTAGAAAGTGAGGGAGTATGCTTCTTTATTTTTTATTTTTTTTGAAAAGTCTAAGGGGATCTAACGTTACTCCCAGCACCACACACATTTTTCAGTGTGCATGTTAATCTCTTCACTTAGTATTAATAAGTACACCATCATACAAATGTATATAATGTATCAGCCTAAATAATAAAGTTCTGGGCACAATGTTCTTTATAAAGCAACATATTTAATGGCGAAAATTCACTTGTACAGATACATGACCTCACTACCATATCTTCCTTAGAACCGACATACACAGCAGTAGTAGAAAGGTAATTTACAGTTCTTAAACCTAAATTGAAGAATAAACTAACATGACGTCTAAAACTGCTGCAATACCAAGTCAAAACAGTCACAAAAGAGGACAGCGCAAACCGGATGCCACGAAGTGGCGAAAGATGGCAAACCAAATACCACGGTAATGGAATACCACTTTGGACCAGTCAGTTATGTTGAAAATCATTACATCCAGTTAAACTTGGCTTTAAATCTTACACTAATTGCCTGTGGTCTAATGTCCAAGTTCATGTATACTTCGAGGTGAGTCTCTGTCTGAAGAGGGCAAATGTGAAAAGAATAAAAACACTCATGATTCCAAAGGGATTGCGTTCAATGTGAACTAGTTGAACAGTAAAAGAAAAACGAAAGAAAAAAGCATTGGACAAAAACATACCCCATGAACGTCTAGTTTCAATCCTCCCCCACACCTAAAACAACAAATTAAAGAAATCTGACTCTGCCCTACGTTGGTCCGTCCAGACACTCGACTGGCTGGTCCCTGGACGAGTTACAATGATGAAAACAAGGTTTCTTTCTTAAAAACTGAATAATGTACAATTTTGTCCTTAACTTCACCGTCTACAAATACAGGACTTCAGGGCCAATTACGCCTCGTTTGTTTGTTTTTTAACAAAAAAAAAAGTAGAAAGAAAAGAGTAGTTTGGAACCACGTGAACGGAGCATGTTTTGTAACGTGTCGTATGACGTGTGTGTGCACCTGTACGTCTCGGCGTTTGTCAAAATGTGAGCTAGTCTTGTCGTGTTAAAATGAGCGTTAGATCTTGATGCGGAAGGCGGTGGCCTGTGCGCTGGAGGACTCGGTGGTGGAGGTGGACTGGGCCGTGGACTTGAACAAGGCTTTGAGGATGGTTTGGGGGTCGACCTCCGGGGTGTGCTGAGAAGAGGCCGGTCGGCCCCCGGGACGAGACAGGGAGGGGGGGAGACCCTCTTTCCGTCCGCTGCCACTGCCGGGGGTGTCACTCAGCCTCCTGAGAGAGAGACGGAGAGAGTGAGACAGGGAGCTGGTGTGGACGTCAAAGAGTGTGTGAGTCCTTAGAGAGAGTGAGACAGGGAGCTGGTGTGGACGTCAAAGAGTGTGTGAGTCCTTAGAGAGAGTGAGACAGGGAGCTGGTGTGGACGTCAAAGAGTGTGTGAGTCCTTAGACAGAGTGAGACAGGGAGCTGGTGTGGACGTCAAAGAGTGTGTGAGTCCTTAGAGAGAGTGAGACAGGGAGCTGGTGTGGACGTCAAAGAGTGTGCGAGTCCTTAGAGAGACTTACAAGAGAATAGGCTGATCTGAAGTGATGACACTGCCCTGCATGTGAAGATTGCACTTCATTGGCTGGCCTGGAGAAGAAAAAGATGGGAGGATATATTTAGACACAACCAATCACCTCCCAGTACACGACCTGTACAACTGTAGTTAATTTGAGAACATTTGTTATAGTGGGTTAATATTAGATGTCTACACAAGATATGTCAGTCCGTCCTAGTATAGAGTCCCTTAATCTAGCTAGAGTTGCAACATACTGGTAAATTATGCAACCAGACTCCGTCATCATAATTATCACCATGGCACCCACGCACACATTTAGGCTGCGTTCCGAATCGCATACTACCCTACTATATAGTACGCCAAAACAGGATGTAGTATGCCCCAATACATAGTATGCCACATGCAGTATGGCAAAAATACCAGGATGTCCTACTACATCCGGTCGTATTTTGCAGTATGCACGCCAGCAGGCTTTTCTGGCTATTCTGACCCACAATCCTGTGCAGCGGAAATGTGCGTCACATGTGCGAGTCGTGACGGCTGTAGACGAATGTCGCGTTATGGACGGCGACGGATGTGGGCTAATTTCAAGGCGCAATGTTATGACAAGGTAGTATGTCCCAATTGGATGCCTACTGCTTGCAAAGTACGTACTTTCTAAGGGCAGCTGTAGTAGGTACTGGTAGTAAGAAGTAGAAGTATGCGATTCGGAACGCAGCCTTAGAGTCTAGTTTCCAGAAAGCCTGATGGGCTGATCCTCGCTGCTGGCACTCACCATCCAGGCAGCGGTTGTTGTACTTCCTGTAGGCGCTCACGGCATCGTCCTTCCTCACAAACACCACCTCCGCCACGCCCACCTTCACCAGGCGCGCCCTCTTCAAGGCGCCGCACACGCAGAACAGCTCCTGCGGATGGATGAGGCGTACAGGCACAGACACACACACAGGCACAGACACACAGGCACAGACACACACACACACACACAAAGTCAGTTGTGCTCGATGAGTCGCACCTTAAATTATAGTCAGGAGCCGCGAGGAGGGGGCTGAATCTAACTTCACAGGAGAGGCCCTCGGTGTGCGGCACAGTGGGGGCACTCACCACGATGTCCTCCTCGGTGACACGGGGGTGCAGGTTGTTCACCGTGATCTTGGTCCCCTCCAGAGGGCTGAACGCAGGCTGGGAGGGGGGGGGCAACAAATGCAAAACTCAAACTCGCATACCGATTCATTATGTGGAAATGTCAGGCAGGCTCTCCAACAGATGCACAGAGTTCCAGCATGTTGACGAGGAGCTCTGGGCTGAAACCATGAGATGTCTAAAGTCTGGCTATACAGGCTTGCGGTGTACAGACAGGCTAGGTTGGAGACGAACATTTAGTGTCTCACACACTCTCTCTCTCACACACACACACGTACACACACACGCACACACACACACACAGCAAAGCAGTATTACCCATCTCTCACTACTGACGAGACAAGACAGGGGAGACAGCCAGAGCCAGGGAGGCGTGCTGGGGGCTGGACGCTGACCTGGGGGGGAGCAGGCGGTGAGCTGGGGGCCGTTGCCTGCTGGAGGGTTCTGGAGACGGTAGAGGTGGAGGAGGAGGAGGCGGCGGCTGAGGGCCGGGAGGAGGCGGCGGCGAGCGGGCTGGGGGCGGGCCTGGTGGGCGCCACGGGGACCGGGGGGCGGGGAGCGGTGTAGGCGTCGTTCTTCACCACCTTGGTGATGGGAGCCGACATGGAGAACGGGGAGCCCAGGGTGCCGGGCTGTGAGACGGGCGGGGGGAGGAGGGGGTGAGAGAGAGGGAGCGTTTCCATCAGTGATGAAATGGACGGCGCTGACAAGAGTTAACTACAAAAGTGTTGCGCTTTGTGTTGCCTCTGGGTATGAAATGCGCTATACAAATAAAGCTTTGATTGATTGATTGATTGATTGATTGAGTGTGTGTGTGTTCAATAACAGTTACTAGTATCACCAGTCCACAGCTTCTCACCCGTGATGGTAGCATATTGTTACTGGTAGTGATCTTCATCTGTTTGCTGAAGATATTATCATCATCATCGCCTGTGAGAGACTGAGGGGAGGGGGGGGGGGGTTACAGAGACACAAAACACATCAGAGTGGGATGCGACAGCACACGTCCTTTTTCTGTACAAAAGTACAACAATGGCAGCTCGGAAGAGCTTTTCAATTTGTATTAAAAAATAAACAAAATGTCTACCTCAGCCCCCCTGGTTGGCATGTTGATGCGGATACCGCTCGACATCCCTACTGGCCTTTGCTGTGGAGAGAAACGTGTGTAGGTTAGGATCAGGAGACGAGGACAATGTAACCGGGGACAGTAAATGTCAAATGATACGTGTTCGACCTTTTCATTCATTGACCAGGGTCCTGACCCTGCCTCTATCTGGGCCCAGGCACATTTATGCACACACAGACATACACCAATGTTTGCCATGTCTCTCCTATGATGCTTTTAGCCTCTCTCACTCTGAAATGTAATTTAATGTAATGTATTGCTTTATAAATGTTCTTAGCCGGTAGACAAACATACTCCAGGAGCTTGCTCGATCGCCTTGTTGAGAGGGGTCAGGGAAGAATTTTTACAGCTCACTTATCTGGCCCCCGGGTGATTACTGTTTTTTTGCTTCCCTCTGGAATATGTAGAGAGTGGGTCGTATGCCCACCTCCCTTGTTCTCTGTAAAGCGCATTGTGTTGCCTCTGGGTATGAAATGCGCTATACAGATAAAGCTTTGATTGATTGATTGATTGAAGGGTCTATTCAACCTACTGTCCATCCATATCAGTGACCTCTGAGCCTGGACTGACAAATCACCCCAGAGGACGAGGGCTGATCCTACTTGAGATCAAACGGAAGGGGGGAGTCCAGCGCTCCTACTCTGTACACGCCGGAAGGTCACAGAGCAGACATTGTGTCTTCTGCTCCCAGGGATGTTTAGGGCCTCAGACTCTCTCGTTTTTTTAAATCCAATCTTAAAACTCATACATTCCTCTCTGTCCTCTCCTAGAGTCCTGGTTGTCATTTTAAACACGGGTCTCTAAATGTTTTCCTTTTTTAAACTTGGGCCGCATCATTTTTTATTTTCAACCTCTAAATATCTTCCTCCTTATCTCATCCAGAACCAACACTCAGCCCGGCCCACCTGGATTGTTTTAGTGATCTTCAGAGGCGGGGCCGTTGCTACTTGGGTCTGCGGTCCCCCAATGCTCCGCTTCAGGCTTAGCCTATCACGGGCGTCCATCATCCTCTTGGGTCCGCCCCCCAGCTGTGGCGTCGCCCCGCCTCTCACATTCAGTCCCTGTAGGCCAGGAGTGAACTGCCTGGCGTTTGCACTGGCCAAGGTGCCGCTGCTGTTGTTGGCAGCGTGTTGTATCTGCTGCATGTGTGTCTGCTGCATGTGTGTCTGTGGGTGCACTGCTGGGCTCAGCTGCATGGTCTGTGGGGAGACTTGGAAGGGGTTCTGTCCCTGGAAGGGGTTCTGTCCCTGTTTGCGCGAGTTGATCATCTGCCGGGCGTCCTGGACCCCGCCTCCGGGCCCTCCTCCCCTGCCGCCGCGGATTTTGAAGCGAGCGTCCTTCTGGCCGAGCTTCTCTCTGGCGTCCTTCACTTGGAACCCTGGGGGAAGGCAGATGGGGGCGGGGGGGAGAGTGAGGGACGTGTGGAGGCACCTCGGAAGTAATGAGAGACTCTGAGCTCTGGATATCTGCGCTATGGACCTTTCAGGAAACTCACGTGATCTAGGAGTCATGAGGGCTTTTCACACTGCACTTAGCCCAGGGCTAAACACATTCTTAGAACCTTCTTATCCCCAGGCTAACGCAGCTGTTATCCCCAGGCTAAGGCAGCTGTTATCCCCAGGCTAAGGCAGCTGTTATCCCCAGGCTAAGGGAGCTGTTGGCCCCAGGCTAAGGGAGCTGTTATCCCCAGGCTAAGGGGGCTGTTATCCCCAGGCTAAGGGGGCTGTTATCCCCAGGCTAACGCAGCTGTTATCCCCAGGCTAAGGCAGCTGTTATCCCCAGGCTAAGGCAGCTGTTATCCCCAGGCTAAGGGGGCTGTTATCCCCAGGCTAAGGGAGCTGTTATCCCCAGGCTAAGGGAGGTGTTATCCCCAGGCTAAGGCAGCTGTTATCCCCAGGCTAACGCAGCTGTTATCCCCAGGCTAAGGGGGCTGTTATCCCCAGGCTAAGGGAGCTGTTAGCCCCAGGCTAAGGGGGCTGTTATCCCCAGGCTAAGGGGGCTGTTATCCCCAGGCTAAGGGGGCTGTTATCCCCAGGCTAAGGGGGCTGTTATCCCCAGGCTAAGGGGGCTGTTATCCCCAGGCTAAGGGGGCTGTTATCCCCAGGCTAACGCAGCTGTTATCCCCAGGCTAAGGCAGCTGTTATCCCCAGGCTAAGGGGGCTGTTATCCCCAGGCTAACGCAGCTGTTATCCCCAGGCTAAGGCAGCTGTTATCCCCAGGCTAAGGGAGCTGTTATCCCCAGGCTAAGGGAGCTGTTATCCCCAGGCTAAGGGAGCTGTTATCCCCAGGCTAAGGGAGCTGTTGGCCCCAGGCTAAGGCAGCTGTTATCCCCAGGCTAAGGGAGCTGTTATCCCCAGGCTAAGGGGGCTGTTATCCCCAGGCTAAGGGAGCTGTTATCCCCAGGCTAAGGGAGCTGTTAGCCCCAGGCTAAGGGAGCTGTTAGCCCCAGGCTAACGCAGCTGTTATCCCCAGGCTAAGTAGCTGTTATCCCCAGGCTAACGCAGCTGTTATCCCCAGGCTAAGGGGGCTGTTATCCCCAGGCTAACGCAGCTGTTATCCCAGGCTAAGGGAGCTGTTAGCCCCAGGCTAACGCAGCTGTTATCCCCAGGCTAAGGCAGCTGTTAGACCCAGGCTAAGGGAGCTGTTAGACCCAGGCTAAGGGAGCGTTCACACTGGCACGATCCTGGCACATTCCAAAGTGGTCTTTAAAAAGATCGAATTGGTCGCAGGCGGAAACAGCAATATTTCCGAGTGGTCAGAAAAGTCAGTTCAGAACAAACTAGATGCAACATTCTAACATTGCTTCCTGCTCTTAATGGGTAGCCACACGTCATCTGAATGTAAACATTAGTTGCATGTTGCAACGGACATTTACCCCCGGGCTAGTAGAACTGCACTGTGAATCATATAGCCCTGGGCTTAGGTTCATCCTGACAAACTAATTCTGATTAGAAAGAAGCACAGGACCAAGTGTAACGTTTATATCTTACCTTACTCTGATTACACATTTGCAGGCAAGCCGTGGAGGCAGGGGTGAAAATTAACTTTTTGGCTCACGGTGAGTCACCGGCCAAAGGGACTGTAGATGAAAAAATCTACCGGCCAAGTATATCTTTTTTTCAGATAGCCTTCCCAAATCTGCCAATTGGAAATTTGACCTGCATTTGGCCGGTGGCAGGTGTTAATTTTCAGCCCTGCGTGGAGGCATACAACACCAAATTCAAATAGGCTACACAACAGTGCAGTTCAACGTAAGGCAAAGGTCTAACATTAAAGATGAAAGTAAGCGCTCTCTTATTGTAGGGTAGACGGTGTTACCGGTAACACCGTTGTTGTCATGAGTTTAATAGTCAGACTTCGTGGGAATGAATCCACACTGTGACATCGCTAACCCTGAGTTAAAGGACAGGTTAGGAATTTTGCATTATAATTCATGTTATAAGGTAATTAACGATCATATACAACGGCCGATATCAAAGTTTCATTAAACGGTGCACTCTTGAGATATAGCCCGTCGCCGCTAACACACTCAATGGATCCATAGGTGCCTAAACAAGACAAAGTCCATCAAAAACACGATAAACTCTTGTTTCATATCGTTTTCAAAACAGAGTAAAAGCATGTTCTGACTAAAAAAAATCCTCACAAAGTGCTTCCGATCGGGTTTTAGCATAGAACTAGAACTAGAACTAGCATAGAATAATCATTTAGCATAGAACTATTTCTATGCTAAATTCCGAACCCGTCCATTAGCATTAGTTCCTGGACCATTGTTCACAGTGGAAAGATGTGAAAAGGGGCTAAATGAACCCAGGGTGAACTCTTAGCCCAAGGCTATGGATAGCCCTAGGCTAAAAATATGCAGTGTGAAAAGCCTTGTTGAGTAATGTCTCAAACCGCAGACCACATCATCCGATCAGACGATATATCGGACACCCAACGGAAAGCATGGCTTGAGGGTTGTGGATGACTAAACGGTGACATGGCTCCTGGAGGTGTGCCCGGATATATAGCCCGGGTGACCCCTCACCCAGACTCGGGGCGGTAAAGGGAAAGCCCCTCGGCCCCGAGCCTGGGGGGAGGGGGCGCAACATCAAAACCCACGAAGAAGAGTAATGTCTAGAGCGATGTCATACATCACTAAGGAAGACCAACATGTAACATAGCACGTACATCACACACACTCTACACACACACATATCACGTCTCACACACTATACATAAGCATTGCACACATTGCACGTTGCATACTACTATCTGTACAAACATTTCTGATTCTGACATATTTCACAGGACATTGCTCAGACCACATCCAGTTGCGATCCAATTGAGGGATGCAAAACTCCTGTATACAATGTCCAATGTCCACCACTTACTTAACAGGAAATCAATGCATCACATCGTACAAATCTTCACCATAATACAACACTTTAGACCACCGATCAACACTTGAACACTAAGGATGTCTCATCGTTACCTGCTGCCCCTCCTGCTCCAAGCCTCTGTCGGGCATCACTCATCCCAATCTTCTGTCGGGCATCGAAAGTCCTCCCAACCCCTCCTGCCCCTCCTGCCCCCCTGCCGAACATGGGCCTGTTGAGAGACAACGATGGTGTTAAGAGTTGTAGTTCCACACAATTACAGTACTACAAAACGACACGTGTGTCACTTATTTAAAAAGTACCGAGGGTGCATGAGACTTAGCTTTATATGTGGGTGTGTCATGTAATCCTGAAGCTAATCATTTATTATCTATCTATTTATCTGTATCCCTGCCGGTCTAGATCAGCAGCAGCTAATGTTATCTAGCTAAGATAGTAAGGTTAGCTGGAAAACCAGCAGGTTAGCCTAGCTAGCTCAGGAAGCTAGCAGAGTTCACTGATCAGCAAATAATCTCGTCCTCGGGTGCTTGGCAATCACATTGTTTGCGTGTGGGTTAAAATGGCGTACATGAGCATTTGGGAAAGTTGAGAATTGGCCATCAAATGTTATTCTGATTGCTTGTTTTTGATTAAAGTTAATCAAAAACATGGAGAAGCAGCATTCAGTTTTTATGCTCCACATATCTGGAACAAACTTCCAGAAAACTGCAGGTCTGCTGCAACTCTTGGTTCTTTTAAAACAAGCCTGAAGACTTTTCTTTTTGCCACTGCTTTCTAAGAGGAGCTATGTTTATCAGTATACTGCACTGTAACTTTTATTCCTGTATTCTATTTGTTCCTGCTTTTTGTTTAAATGTCTATAATGACTTGCTTTTTGTTTTAATGCTTTTAATTTGTCCTGCCTTTTGTTTTAAATGTCTATAATGTCTTGCTTTTTGTTTTAATGCTTTTAATGTCTCATGTAAAGCACCTTGAATCGCCCTGTGGCTGAAATGTGCTCTATAAATAAACTTGCCTTGCCTTGATGTCAAGGGGAATACGGCAATAGGGAGAGTGTTTTACAGAGAAGGAGAGAACTAGTAATGAACAGTCACGTACTTAGCTAGTACGGGCTGGCTGGGAGAACTTAGGGTGCGTTCGTTTGTGGTCGCAAGTGGCCAAATCCCCACCTCCGACCTGTGTGCATTCAGCTATAGCGAATGAGACGATGATGATATATGATATTGACATCAGCCGGCAACTTGGGGCTGAGAAACATCCGAATATGTGATGAGGAAGTGCGAGTTCATGCGGTGTTTTATTTAATCATTCCTAGCAAGTCGCAATTTGCACCTCCCAGTTCTAAACGAACGCACCCTTAGCTTGATGCTAACTAGCTAGCATGCTAGCGCTAGGATTGTGGTAACCTATTTTTCCTCATTTGTTAACATATCACTCATATAACACACGTTACCCTAAATAGCGGGTATATATATATATATCATAAGATGAAGGTTTATCGAGGTGTACCTCTTGGAAGTGAGTCCTTTGGTGTTAAATCCGCGTCGGCGAATCACTTCGTCCAGAGAAATGTCCGCCATCTTGTCCGACCAACGCAAGCGAGTGCCTGACGTCGTGAACGCGAGAAGACGGTGAGTCAACGCGAGAAGACGGTGAGTCAACGCGAGAAGACGGTGAGTCAACGCGAGAAGACGGTGAGTGATCGCGAGAAGACGGTGAGTCAACGCGAGAAGACGGTGAGTGAGCGCGAGAAGACGGTGAGTGATCGCGAGAAGACGGTGAGTCAACGCGAGAAGACGGTGAGTCAACGCGAGAAGACGGTGAGTCAACACGAGAAGACGGTGAGTGAGCGCGAGAAGACGGTGAGTGAGCGCGAGAAGACGCGTGAGTGAACGCGAGAAGACAAGAGAGGGCTACGGCATTCAGGTTGGGTCAAAAAGAGTCAGTATCGATAGCTTCTTTTTTTTTTTTAAATACCATACCATACCATTTTATTTATAGAGCACATTTAAAAACAACAAAGTTGACCAAAGTGCTGTACAAGTCAAACAACAATAACACACAAATAAATGTGAATATATCTGTATTTCTGCAAACATTGCGTTTTTTTTCAGTTGTAGACAGCTTGTTATTGTAGTCATCCAACAGATTATGTGCTTCTGAATATGTATCATGAAATAACCCAAAAGTATATTCGAGTAGGCTGCAATCCATTGTTTCTGACACATCGGGTATCGATTGCTTTCCATCAAGTGAGAGGTGTGCGCTAATGTGACGTCAGAAACATCCCGTGAGCCTTTGCGCGCAACAAGGCGAAAACAATTGCTAACGAAAGGATACGTTCTATCAGAAGTGGTTTTATATTTCATATAGTGTGGAACATTTAGACGTTTTAAATGCTTTGTATGTACATATATTCTAAACAGTAACTGGAGACTTATCCTATTCATTATCGTGTGTCTCATGTTCACCGTGACCGACCGAGCCTGGTCCCGATAACTAAGGTCTTCCTCAGCCGTTCAGAGGTTATGCCTTAAACTGATGAGTAAGGAAAATAACGACGCGGGGTGACGCCCGTGTCCTCGCAAATCTCGCGAGAGTAATTTTTGCACGGGTACAGGTCTGCCTGAGAGTGACTCACCTACTTTGTGAGATGCTCTTCAGGACCAGGATCTGCCCCGAACCCTTCCACTGTTTAACAAGAAAGATGGCCTCGAATAGAGGGACTTTATTTGCCCTGGAAATGACTTCATATACTAGGAATTTGATGAAGATGACATAGGGCAGGGTGCAGGACAGTGCAAAGACATGATAGTGCAAATACAAAATACAATATAAACAAATAACCAATAAAAAGGCAAAATACAGCACAAATGCAAAATACAATTTAAGAAATCTTGGGAGTATAAATGTGTTCATTTGGATAGCATGCAGTTTTGGAGCTAAAGATGAGCAAATGAAACGGTGGTCTGTTATCTACTGTTTTGACACCAAAGCTCATACAATATACAGTAATGTCTGCTCATACACTATACACAGCAATGTCCTGCGTGTTTATTTCGTACCACAAGATGGCGCTACTGTTTGGACTCCAATGCAGAGTTTATTGTCCCTTATCAACACATAAATGAGATGCCTCTATATGATTCAACCCGCCCTTCTGTTTTCTGTCCTTGGGTTTCTCCGAGAACGGAAGGCCATTTAATTTAGTGTTTCCATCCTTTTGTTCTTTTTCATTAATCTAGGGTGTGGGGCAGTGGCAGGGATCTGTATCCAACTTTGGGGGGGGGGGGGCATTTACATTGAAATTTTGCAAGAGTATTTTTTTGGGGGGGCATCTTCCTACGCGGCTGTATGGTCATTTGAATGCCACTACCCCAATCTAAATATTGGGGGGGGGGGATTTTAATGATCTCAAATATTGGGGGAGACATGTCTGACCGCCCCCCCCAGGATCCCCGCCCCTGGTCGAGGGGTCTACCCCTACCCCCTCCCCCCCCCCGGTTCCCTGAATGCACCACGCCCACAGTACCTGCAGACTGATTGTGTGTCTCATGTTCACCGTGACCGACTGAGCCTGGTCCCGATAACTAAGGTCTTCCTCAGCCGTTCAGAGGTTATGCCTTAAACTGATGAGTAAGGAAAATAACGACGCGGGGTGACGCCCGTGTCCTCGCAAATCTCGCGAGAGTAATTTTTGCACGGGTACAGGTCTGCCTGAGAGTGACTCACCTACTTTGTGAGATGCTATTCAGGACCAGGATCTGCCCCGACCCTTCCACTGTTTAACAAGAAAGATGGCCTCGAATAGAGGGACTTTATTTGCCCTGTAAATGGCTTCCACATACTAGGAATATGATGATGACATAGGGCAGGGTGCAGGACAGTGCAAAGACATGATAGTGCAAATGCAAAATACAATATAAGCAATAATAACCAATAAAAAAGGCTAAATACAGCACAAATGCAAAATACAATTTAAGAAAACTTGGGAGTATAAATGTGTTCATTTGGATAGCATGCAGTTTTGGAGCTAAAGATGAGCAAATGAAACGGTGGTCTGTTATCTACTGTTTTGACACCAAAGCTCATACAATATACAGTAATGTCTGCTCATACACTATACACAGCAATGTCCTGCGTGTTTATTTCGTACCACAAGATGGCGCTACTGTTTGGACTCCAATGCAGAGTTTATTGTCCCTTATCAACACATAAATGAGATACATTGAAACAGGAAGGTATGCAGGGCTGGGAGAGGAAGATCGAACTTGCCCATTGTGTGACCTTGAGGTGGTTGAAAATGAATATCATTTTGTTTTTTATTGTCCTTTCTATGGGGAGATACGTGATGAGTTGTTTAATAGCATAAAAACAGAGGTTGATCTGCTGAATATGGAAGACTCCAAGAGACTGAACTGGCTGTTTGAGAATGAAACATTTAAGTTAGCAAAATATCTAGATAAGGCGTGGAACTCAAGGAAGAGAGCATTATACCAATAGAGATTCAGGGTTAACTGTCTGTATGTGTATGTATCTATATATCGTATAATTTATTTATTCATCTCTTTTTTTTTTTTTCATTTGAGCTTGACCAGCGACACTGGAAACATATTTTGCATGTAAATAGATGACGTATGTACAGAAGTAAGTCGTAAAGGTGTCTTATAATCCCATATGGGATGGGGCGACAGTAGGCATGACACTTAAATAAATAAAAAATTCAATTCAATTCATAAATGAGATGCCTCTATATGATTCAACCCGCCCTTCTGTTTTCTGTCCTTGGGTTCCTCCGAGAACGGAAGGCCATTTAATTTAGTGTTTCCATCCTTTTTTTATTTTTCATTAATCTAGGGTGTGGGGCAGTGGCAGGGATCTGTATCCTACTTTGGGGGGGGGGGGGGCATTTACATTGAAATTTTGCAAGAGTATTTTTTTGGGGGGGCATCTTCCTACGCGGCTGTATGGTCATTTGAATGCCACTACCCCAATCTAAATACTGGGGGGGGGGGGGGGATTTTAATGATCTCAAATATTGGGGGAGACATGTCTGACCGCCCCCCCCAGGATCCCCGCCCCTGGTCGAGGGGTCCACCCCTACCCCCTCCCCCCCCCCCCGGTTCCCTGAATGCACCACGCCCACAGTACCTGCAGACTGATTGTGTGTCTCATGTTCACCGTGACCGACTGAGCCTGGTCCCGATAACTAAGGTCTTCCTCAGCCGTTCAGAGGTTATGCCTTAAACTGATGAGTAAGGAAAATAACGACGCGGGGTGACGCCCGTGTCCTCGCAAATCTCGCGAGAGTAATTTTTGCACGGGTACAGGTCTGCCTGAGAGTGACTCACCTACTTTGTGAGATGCTCTTCAGGACCAGGATCTGCCCCGAACCCTTCCACTGTTCAACAAGAAAGATGGCCTCGAATAGAGGGACTTTATTTGCCCTGTAAATGGCTTCCACATACTAGGAATATGATGAAGATGACATAGGGCAGGGTGCAGGACAGTGCAAAGACATGATAGTGCAAATGCAAAATACAATATAAGCAATAATAACCAATAAAAAAGGCAAAATACAGCACAAATGCAAAATACAATTTAAGAAAACTTGGGAGTATAAATGTGTTGATTTGGATAGCATGCAGTTTTGGAGCTAAAGATGAGCAAATGAAACGGTGGTCTGTTATCTACTGTTTTGACACCAAAGCTCATACAATATACAGTAATGTCTGCTCATACACTATACACAGCAATGTCCTGCGTGTTTATTTCGTACCACAAGATGGCGCTACTGTTTGGACTCCAATGCAGAGTTTATTGTCCCTTATCAACACATAAATGAGATACATTGAAACAGGAAGGTATGTAGGGCTGGGAGAGGAAGATCGAACTTGCCCATTGTGTGACCTTGAGGTGGTTGAAAATGAATATCATTTTGTTTTTTATTGTCCTTTCTATGGGGAGATACGTGATGGGTTGTTTAATAGCATAAAAACAGAGGTTGATCTGCTGAATATGGAAGACTCCAAGAGACTGAACTGGCTGTTTGAGAATGAAACATTTAAGTTAGCAAAATATCTAGATAAGGCATGGAACGCAAGGAAGAGAGCATTGTACCAATAGAGATTCAGGGTTAACTGTCTGTATGTATGTATCTATATATCGTATCATTTATTTATTCATCTCTTTTTTTTTTTTCATTTGAGCTTGACCAGCGACACTGGAAACATATTTTGCATGAAAATAGATGACGTATGTACAGAAGTGAGTCGTAAAGGTGTCTTATAATCCCATATGGGATGGGGCGACAGTAGGCATGACACTTAAATAAATAAAAAATTCAATTCAATTCATAAATGAGATGCCTCTATATGATTCAACCCGCCCTTCTGTTTTCTTTCCTTGGGTTCCTCCGAGAACGGAAGGCCATTTAATTTAGTGTTGTTGACATCCTTTTTTTCTTTTTCATTAATCTAGGGTGTGGGGCAGTGGCAGGGATCTGGATCCAACTTTGGGGGGGGGGGGCATTTACATTGACATTTTGCAAGAGTATTTTTTGGGGGGGGGCATCTTCCTACGCGGCTGTATGGTCATTTGAATGCCACTACCCCAATCTAAATATTGGGGGGGGGGGATTTTAATGATCTCAAATATTGGGGGAGACATGTCTGACCGCCCCCCCCCAGGATCCCCGCCCCTGGTCGAGGGGTCGACCCCTACCCCCTCCCCCCCCCCCCGGTTCCCTGAATGCACCACGCCCACAGTACCTGCAGACTGATTGTGTGTCTCATGTTCACCGTGACCGACTGAGCCTGGTCCCGATAACTCAGGTCTTCCTCAGCCGTTCAGAGGTTATGCCTTAAACTGATGAGTAAGGAAAATAACGACGCGGGGTGACGCCCGTGTCCTCGCTAATCTCGCGAGAGTAATTTTTGCACGGGTACAGGTCTGCCTGAGAGTGACTCACCTACTTTGTGAGATGCTCTTCAGGACCAGGATCTGCCCCGACCCTTCCACTGTTTAACAAGAAAGATGGCCTCGAATAGAGGGACTTTATTTGCCCTGTAAATGACTTCATATACTAGGAATTTGATGAAGATGACATAGGGCAGGGTGCAGGACAGGACAGTGCAAAGACATGATAGTGCAAATACAATACAAAGGACAGTGCAAATACAAAATGCAATATAACCAATAAAAAGAAAGGCAAAATACAGTACAAATGCAAAATACAATTTAACCAATTAAAAGAAATCTTGGAGTATAGATGGGTTCGCCGCCTACGTCACAGCAGAGTGCGCACGCAGCCTCTAGGCAAAAAGCAAACGAACAGTAGCCAGGTGCTCCGTTTCATGTAGCTAATTATGCCTCAAAGCTGCTGTGAACTGTACAAACAGAAAAGGACAAGGTGATGGCCTCAGATTCTTCAGCATCCCCTCGAGATGTCACCCTTTTCAGAGGAACCGCCGAAAGCTGTGGTTTAAAGCCATAAAGAGAACAGATTGGGGACCCGATGGTCCAACAAACACACACTTTTTTGTGTGGTGCGCACTTCATCTCTGGGAAGTTATCTAGTTAACGTCCCCTCTGGGGGGGTTTCTCAGCAAATTACATTGATTTGACTGTTGGTTTAGCTATTTATTTGTTTACTTACCGGTAATATAAGATTTAAATATTCCCATCTAGGAGCCAGTTGAAATTAGTTAGTAACGTAGCTAACGTTAGCTACCTACTAATCTATCAGCTAGCGCTAGCTGAACGTTATATTGGTTATATATATATATATATATATACATACATACATATATATATATATAATATATAACGTTATATATATATATATATATATATATATATATATATATATTAGCTAGCCCTAACGTTTACTACCTGACACCACAACCAGCTAACGTTAACTAGAATTGTGGGGGATGAAACAGTCATTGTTTTAAGTAGCCTGCCATTTCTAAAAGAAATACTAATAATTATTACAGTGTTTGTTTTCAGTGAATTAGCTAATGTTAGTGTACATTCTTGTGAAGCCCCTTCTCATGACCCACCACTGGTTTTCTTGTCAGGAGGACCATCGATGGACTGTGAAAGTCCAGATAGATTTTGTCCCTTCTAGATTTTCTTATGCCACCAACAGTGAGCAGTCCTATGCAAGAGAGACAACTATAGTTGATATCAAGTTGTGAAATGTTTTTGCATTTGGGCAGTTGGGTTAGCTTGTAGACTATAGTCAAAATGAAATACTAATTTCTGGTTGTGGTGTATTTAGATATGTCAGAAAGCGCAGACGGGAAAACCTGGACTCACATGAGACAAGATGCAACCCTGGAGGTTGATGGTCCTCCTGAAAATCATGAATGTAAGTTTTACTGTTCAATATTAGAGGAAACTGTAATGTGTGTGTCTCTCTCTCTCCCTCTCTCATTCTCCCTCCTCTCTCTCTCCCGCTCTCTCTCCCCAGTCCAGATCCCAGTATATGATGATGATGATGATATGACGGTATATCTTTACTGTAGTAAATGAGTGTGGAGATCAAAGCCTGGTATGCTGACTTCTGATCTGACCTTGACTGTTAGGCCTACATGTCGTATAGCTTACTTGTCCCCATTTGAACTCAGATGTACAGTTAGTCAGCATTTTGTGCACATATGTGAATGATATAATGGAATAGGAATGATGTAAATAAATAAATAAATAAGAAACTTCTGTGTTGCAGATGAAAACAGTGATGTGCAGAGAGAACTACAGCAACTACACATGGTCTGGCTCTTCTGAAGCTAGTGCGTGTAAACTCTAGCGCGTATACACTCGGTTTCTCCATTAGATAGCTGTAGATCTGAGGCTTAATACATCCATGATGTGAGGCCATTCAATGCAGGGCCATTTGGACATATCGTCTATCAAGAGATGGTCAGGGATGGAGTAGGGCTCCGGGAGGCTGTTGCCATCAGCTAGCACCACATTTTTCATATATTCCTGGTAATCGCAGGCAGTTAAGCCAGCAACATATGTAGGCTAACTCATCGTGATCAATGTTGGTGTTTGTGATCTTTAGCTAAAGTTAGCTAAAAATGAGCTTGTCTGAAGTAAACACAGATGTAAATTTGTTTCTATGGCAGCATAAATCCGACAAAATCAAATGAACTTTATATTCACAGTACATTATTCATAGTCCCGTATCAACAAGCTGAATGGAGCTACTGTATAACGTTATCTCAATGTGTGGAACGTTAGCTTTTTGCCTAGTGGTTGCGTGCGCATCCTCCTTTGTAAACACAGAACCCATCTATATACAGTAGGACTCCACTTATCCGAACCAAACGGGACCGAAGGTCGTTCGTATCTCTGAAATGTCCGGATGACTGAAACTTATGTTAAAATGCACCAAATTCAATAAGTGGTATACTTGTTTCATATAGACTCATAATAGACCGATAAATACCCTTAATTACTTGTGAAAATGCATCAAAATTGCAATCAAATAGCCAACTAAACTCATATAGCTTAGCCTATAATAGGCCTACAGTAGCCTAGAATAAAATAAACGAATTTCCACTTGAGTGCGGGCTTTGATCAAATAGACTACAGTAGGCTACTTTATTCTCAAATGAGGCGTACGCTGCATCGATAGGCTACTGTATCCACAGAACAAAATGGTAAAGCCTAAAAACAACCCAACATTAGAACAATTAGAGCAAATGATAATCAAGAAATAAATAAATAAAATGGGTCTACCCACTGCCCACTGCCCGCCCCCCGGATCCCAGAATGCACTCTCCCACCCCCACACTACAACCCTAATCTAGGGTCTAGGGGTCTACCCCGGCCGGCCAATGGGTCTACCCACTGCCCACTGCCCGCCCCCCGGATCCCAGAATGCACTCTCCCACCCCCCGGATCCCAGAATGGACTCTCCCACCCCCCGGATCCCAGAATGCCCTCTCCCACCCCCCGGATCCCAGAATGGACTCTCCCACCCCCCGGATCCCAGAATGCCCTCTCCCACCCCCCGGATCCCAGAATGCCCTCTCCCACCCCCCGGATCCCATAATGGACTCTCCCACCCCCCGGATCCCAGAATGGACTCTCCCACCCCCACACTCCCACTGCGCTCCGCCGCATCTCAGCATCAGCAGATCCGAACCGGGAACCGTGATGGCTGCAGCCCTGTCCCGTGCTCTCAAACTGCCCGGTGAGTGGCGAGGGGATGATGGGATGATGGGATGATGGGATGATGGGATGAAAGCAGAAATGCAATTGAAGAATATTTTCAAAACGTCCTCGCTGTTCTGCGCAGTCGCAGACCGAGTCTAAATCAGATCAGTCATTAGCAGCTCACCGCTAAAACAGGCCAGCTCATTCATACCAAGTAGCCTACGTACAGTTAAGATTTTACTAACTTAATGCATCAAATGTTTGTGTCAGTCCAGTATTCACATGCCTACATTATTGTTCAGTATTTATTTTCATCATAAAATCTACGAATCGTTACCTGTAGTCAACCCCTAAGTTAGCTTTAGGCTAAGTCACATCTCACCGACCAATAACTAATAATATCTGACTATTATTACGTTATAACGATCTAATAAACACCAATGTGTTAGTACAGTTTTCTCTTATGACATTGATTTGAAGTCCTGCCCTTTAGATGTATAGCATAGGACCCTATGTTCATAATACATACAGTAAATGGTTCATAAGAGGAATAAACAGATAATTGCCTATATGACTCTAACCAAGCCATTTCTAATAGCTTATACCTCTGCCTATAACACTACGCTGTGTATGAAAGCCCTGTTACCCAGTTTCTTGACGTCCAATTCTACAGAGACGCCATAATGTCTGGACCAGTCCTTGGCCAACTATCTGTGTTGTGTCTTTGTCCCCAGGGAAGAAGGGCTCGGAGCTGGGGGAGTATGACCCCCTCACTCAGGCCGACAGCGAGGACGAGAGCGAGGAGGATGACCTGGTCTTGAACTACCCCCGCAACGGCCTGGGCAGGAGCAGCTGCCTGGGCGCCGGCTCCTCCGACCCCAGGGGCAGCAGAGCGGGGAGGCTGGTGGCGGGGGGGGATGAGGAGGAGGAAGAGGAGCAGGAGGAGGAGTGGAGGGAGAGGTTGCCCAGCAAGACGCGTCAAGAGAGGGAGGGGATGACGAGCATGCAGTACTGGAGCCAGAGGGAGTCGGGCAGGGACGGAGGGGGAGGGGAGGATGGCGGCGCGGGCGCCCCGGGGGGGGCGGGGCTGGGCGGGGGCTCCGGCATCACTGACCCAGACGGGAAGAAGGCCAAGATGAGGGGTGCCATCCGGACCGCCTTCTTTCTGGTGCCTCTGGTCTGTGCTGTGCTGCTGGTCCTGCTGTGTGCATTTCTGGTGCCTTGCCAGCAGGGGGCGCTGGACAGGCAGCCCCAGTGGGAGAGAGAGCTGGGGGAGGACGAGGGAGGTGAGAGAGACGGATGGTTGTTACCAGTTTTGGGGGTGATTATCTGCTAAACGTTCATCCTGGGGGGGTGTGGGGGGAGGGCATATCCTCACAGCCTCCCCACCCAACAGGGGGGCCCCAAAGTCCATTCCTTTTTGGGGCCCCCAAGTCCTACAGCCGGCCCTGCTGACAGACAGATTGAGCCACGTACTCTGTAGTCTTCTGACTGTCGGAAATTACTGTTATTTCTCACAGTGGGTATACATGATCCCATAATAGCATGTTGAGTAACTCCAGGTCACAGAGGGCTCACAGCACGCACATTCCTCAGCTGACGGAGGCTCGGTTTTGCTTTATTTGCGCAGCTTTGACGACCAGCGCTTTGCCGAACAACACCACCAGGTTGATTTAGAACCCACCCGTAACGCGGTCACGTGTTCTCTCTCCCTGCGCAGGAGTGACCGCGCCCCGCCCCCTGGCGTTGTGGGACGTGGACGGGGACTCTGTGGAGGACGTGCTGATGGGAGTCACGGAGAGGACGAACCACACCCTGCCCTCCGCCGGCAGCCGAGGTAGGCGCTGACCGGCCCCAAACAGACAGGGCTCATCCTCCTCGGCGGCGCCGGTCATCCGGTCATCTCCCACTCGCAGTCCTCCCCCCCTCCCTTTGTCAAGACATGTTGCTCTCACGTTCGTTATTCTCAGGTATGACGAAGGTCTTTATTAGAAACAGGGAGTCCCACGGTCATGGAAATCTGGAAAAAGTCATGGAATTTGAAAATTATTTTTCCAGATCACATCACCGTTGCATATGCCATGCTCTCAATTCCACAAACATCTCAAGTTTACATTATTATAGTAGTTATAAGGCTACTTTAGCCATTAAAATGCAAAACTATCGTCATGGACATTTGGAAGCATTGGAAACATGGAAGTTATGGAAAAATCAAGGAAATGTTTTGGAATTTTATTGGTAAAAAATGAGTGGGAACCGTGTATAAAGTGTTTTTTCCCGTTCTTAGCTGTTTGCTCTCCGTGTCCTTCACTTCCCCTGCAGGAGCGATCAGGGATTACACTACTACCATTCATCCTCATATCGAAGTCAGTCAAGTTGATTTATATAGCACATGTTTATACAACACAGTGTTTTACTGAATAAGAAAAGATCAATAAAAACATGGTTCATAGCAAATAGTACAAAAAAATTGAAAACAAAGGAAAACAGATATGAAAACAGGAGAATAAACAATAATTTAAAAGAAACAGTGCATTGTAAAACGACTAAACTCGGTTAAAGAGAGAACGAAAAAAACAGTTTAAAATCGAGATATAATTATAATATAAGTACAGCTACATGACAAAAGCGAGATTAAAAAGGTATGTCTTAACAAAGTTCCCAAAGTTTCAGCCATTCTTCTGTTTTCTGACAGGGTATTCCAGATACTGGGCCCAATGAACCTGCACTTCTTCTCGCTTTTCCCTTATCTGTCTTTACTCATCTCGTCTTCCTCCCCCTCCCTCTCTCATCCTTCCCCCATCCCTCCGTCCCAGTGCACAGCGTGGTGGCGCTGTCGGCTGTCAGCGGTCAGGTGCTGTGGAGTACGGCGCTGGGGGAGTTGGCGGTGTACGTCCAGTGCGGCCTGCAGTACGAAGCCCACCCGGTCCCCCTGCCAGCAGGGGGCGCTGCCCTCAGGGCCTACCCCCAGACTGCCTCGCTCCTGTCAGGCCAGAGGGAGCAGGCCAGCGGGCCGGTGTGTCTGCTCAGCAGCTCCCCTCATCTCACCGCCGTCAACGGCACCACAGGTAGCATACGGAACCCCTATTAACACCAGCACAGTTATAACACAGGTAGCATACAGAACCCCTATTAACACCAGCACATTTATAACACAGGTAGCATACGGAACCCCTATTAACACCAGCACAGTTATTACACAGGTAGCATACAGAACCCCTATTAACACCAGCACAGTTATAACACAGGTAGCATACGGAACCCCTATTAACACCAGCACAGTTATTAACACCAGCACAGTTATTACAGGTAGGATACAGAACCCCTATTAACACCAGCACAGTTATTACACAGGTAGCATACAGAACCCCTATTAACACCAGCACAGTTATCACACAGGTAGCATACAGAACCCCTATTAACACCAGAACAGTTATTACACAGGTAGCATACAGAACCCCTATTAACACCAGCACAGTTATAACACAGGTAGCATACAGAACCCCTATTAACACCAGCACAGTTATTAACACCAGCACAGTTATAACACAGGTACATACGGAACCCCTATTAACACCAGCACAGTTATAACACAGGTAGCATACAGAACCCCTATTAACACCAGCACAGTTATAACACAGGTACATACAGAACCCCTATTAACACCAGCACAGTTATTACAGGTAGGATACAGAACCCCTATTAACACCAGCACAGTTATTAACACCAGCACAGTTATTACACAGGTAGCATACAGAACCCCTATTAACACCAGCACAGTTATTAACACCAGCACAGTTATTACACAGGTACATACAGAACCCCTATTAACACCAGCACAGTTATTACACAGGTACATACAGAACCCCTATTAACACCAGCACAGTTATTACACAGGTACATACAGAACCCCTCTTAACACCAGCAGTTATAACACAGGTACATACAGAACCCCTATTAACACCAGCACAGTTATAACACAGGTAGCATACAGAACCCCTCTTAACACCAGCAGTTATTACACAGGTAGCATACAGAACCCCTATTAACACCAGAACAGTTATTACACAGGTAGCACAGAACCCCTATTAACACCAGCACAGTTATTAACACCAGCACAGTTATTAACACCAGAACAGTTATTACACAGGTAGCATACAGAACCCCTCTTAACACCAGCACAGTTATTAACACCAGCACAGTTATGACACAGACCAAGAGCAACTTTTTCAAAGTGATAAATGTTTTGCCGGTTGACGAGGAGATTGGTCAGGGAGGTTTGGTCGTGCAGCTGGTCAGACTGCGTTTGGTCCTCCCCAGGTAAGAAGCTGTGGTCAGTCACGCTGGGTGGGATCGAGTCCCAGGCCGTGCCCCTGCCAGACCTCCAAGGGGACACGGTCCCCGACCTGCTGATAGCCACTCTGCCCGCTGACCAGGTACGGGACGTCAGCCTCCTCCTAAACCTCAGGCCCGATCTCACCTCCGCCCTTATCCCCAAAACACACCAACCTGACCACTGGCTGACCGCTCCTGACCACTCGTTGGCCGGAGACGGACAGAATGGAACATGGAGTCATGATCATGACGAGGGAGTGGTCACACTGCACCGCACAGTATGTCCTCTTCAGCTACCCGTCCACAGAGTCTCTTCAACCGCTGTCTCCTCTGTGGTGAAACCAGGCCGCTGACCGCTGACCTACCACATCACATCATCACCAAACACCTCTCCTCATTCACCGGTGTCTTCATTTCTCATACACAAGTCTATTTATAGACAATATTTACTGTACACCAACTGACTTCTCAACCGATTTCACTGTTGCAGACTAATTTCCAATGTGGGAATTAAATCGTGAGAGTTTTGCTAGAGTCGGAGCGTCCTCCCATCATCTCGATCGTTGGGTGTACGGTGGCAGTCAGAGCCGTCTTCAGTCGGTCTTTGTCTCGTCTTGACGTTCCAATGAAATCATATATGTTCAATATTATCGTACGGTTGTAGTCTTGCCTCATGCAAATAGTGAAGTTCATTGACGTGAACATTGTCAACAAGGGTTAGGGTTCTCTCTCCAGCACCGAACAGCAAACTGCGTAGAGATACGATAGTCACGATCGAGTGGAAAAGGGAAAAAAGTAGACAGAAATTGCTGCAGACCTCGAAATGTAGTCTTGCAAATAACGATGCTGCAAGATCCCAGTCTTTGTGAAATCTTGTCGTCTCTGTGACTAAAAACTCGACACACCCTCACCAACCCTGATCTCTCCCCCGTTGTCTTCCAGGTCTCCGACGTCTCGCTGGTCTTGCTCTCCGGGCTGACGGGGGATCCCATTGGACGGCCAGTCACCTTTAACCTCACGGAGCAGGGCACGCTGATTGGCCCCCTCCTGCACGAGACCCAGATGGGCGCGTACTACATTCTTTTTGGACTCGGTAAAGAAACCCAGGGTTTGGTTCTCAGAATAACACACCCAGAACCGATCATCATTTAACACCGTGGCCTCTTCGCCGTTTCATACTTAGTGAGGAACAACTTTATCTGACGATGCGTCTTCGTTTCCCCCTCCAGGCACAGTCGAGGCGGTCTCTCTCTCAGATATTTACACTCAGGCCACTGGAGAGACACCCGTCTCCCCCAGCCTGAGACTGAAGGACCCTAACTGGGAGAGGCTGAAGAAATACAACTCCTCCTCCCTCATTCATATCTCCAGGTACGGACGCCGGCGAGGGGGGGTGCATAGTTATGCAACACAAAAGCTGTCCCTGTCTTAAGTGAATGCTTATTGTTTGATTCTGTCCTTTCTTGTCTAAGTGAATGCTTATAGTTTTTTACTGTCCAAATACCAAGAACATTTGATACTGTATGGAACTAATGAGAATTAATCACATGTTGGTAAGACTTTCTGAAAGGACGCCTTTAACTTTATTTTACCAGGTTAATCCCATTGAGATAAAGTACATATTTTACAAGGGAGACCTGGACAAAATGGCCACAAAAGTTACAGACAAAAATAACCAACCAAAACATAAAACGAGGAAATATAAAAGAAATGCAAAGAAATTTTAATTTGTACATTTTCACTCATGTAGAAACTCTAAAGAAAACGTTTTTATAAACACTTGACTTTCGTTGTCTTTTATTATTGTCCTTATTTCAGCTCTGCGTTGTTTTGATTTCAATAAAAGACGGCCCCAATCTCACACAATACCACACAGTCCAGTGTCTCCTTCTCAGGTGTATTCCAAATGAATCTCTCCAACACGAGATTTGAGCCTCAGCAAAAGCGATTTATTACAGGAGGTTTGACATAGAAAAGACGATGGCATGCCTAATGTACAGTTGACCTCTCTGTATGCTGTCTGAACCCAAATCAAAGCATTGGTCTCGTTGCAACGTTCTTATGTGGTCTGAGTGTCCCCCCTTCCTCGTCTCTTCTCCGATAAGACTGTCTCTGGTCTCTTCTGTGGCCTTGTTTTGTCCCATTAACCTACGCCGCCTCGGCGCCCAGGCCTTTATCTCTAACCACAACAATGGTGTTTGGCCCAGAGTGTACCAGCCATGGAATGTCGTTATCTCATAAGTCTATGGAAGAGGGACACCGTTTCTTACCGAAAACTCAAGCCGACAGCCATACTCAGAGGTCAATCATCATAATTAGGAAATAGCTAACAGGATCATATTAAAAGGCATTTCTCTGAAAATCAACCATATTCAACACACTCTTTGCTTTTTTTCCTTTCCCCACTCCTCTGCCCACCTCTCCTCTCTTCTCCTGTCCTCTCCTCACCTCTCTTCTCCTCTCCCCACTTCTCCCTACCTCTCATCTCCTCTCCTCTCCCAGTGGATCTGAGCAAGTGCAGTACCTGCTCCCCCTAGTGTCCGGCCTGTGCAACAACCACAACAACCTGGACGTCCTGTCGGGCCTCAACTCCAGCCGCAGTGACTGGGTGCTGGTGCGCGGCGCGGCCGCCAGCAGGCTGTCCGTGGTCAGGGAGAGGGACGTGCACACAGAGTGGACCCTCGACTCTCCCGCCTTGCACAGGTCAGGGTTATAATAGTTTTGCTTTTTTCATTAGTTTTTATTTTTATATCGTTTTAACGTTTTGTGTTCAATTTCAGTTTAGTTTTAATTAGTTTTTAAAGCAGATTTGCTAGTTTATTTTTTATTTTTTGATAATGCTTAGTTTTAGTTTAGTTTTTATTAGTTTCAGTATTAGTTTGTTTTTTTTCTGCGCTAGCCTCGTGAGACCATCCTGATCTCACAAGCTCATGTTGTTTCACTCTGTGCAAAACAAACCATCTGGCGCACGTCAGGTTACTTCTGCGCCGGAGCACAGCTAAAGAACATGGAGGATAGATTTCATATCCACCCAAAATACTAGGCTTATATATGAAATGAAAAAGACTAAAACTAAGGATATTAAACTACAATTTTAGTTTATTTTAGTTAGTTTTGTAAACACACAATACAGTTTTAGTTAGTTATCGTTTTTTTGTAAAGCCTAGTTTTTATTTTTATTTCAGTTAACTAAAATGTTTTTTCACACCTAGTTTTCGTTTTTTAGTTAGTTTTCGTTAACTATAATAACCTTGGCACAGGTAAGACAGGAGAAACTGGACTGGAGATGGTGGTGTTTAGTCCTGGTCACTGTGACCCCGCTGGGGGGGGGGGGGGGCTGACCGCTAATGAGCATCTCTCAACTCTGTAGTGTTCGTTTTTGTCTGTGCGTGTGCACGTCCATTTGTGTGCACGTGTGGGTCAGGTACAAAATTATGATTTTTCATTCCAATAAAGTTGCATAACCTGTGTCTGATACCGGGTACCTAGATGTCAACTGGACTCCTCTCACACTTGAGGCTGTTACGCGTTCACCTCTTGTCCATCTTAAGGAAAGGGTCTACCCAGAGTGATCTGATTGGTTGTGTCATTGTGTTGTCAGCCGCCCAGCCCCAGGCCACTTCAACGATGACGGAGTCCCAGATCTCCTCATTCAGTCTGGGTCGAACAACGTGAGGAAGGTACTGTCTGTCTGTCTGTCTGTCTGTCTGTCTGCCTGCCTGTCTGCCTGCCTGCCTGGCTGGCTGCCTGCCTGCCTACCTGCCTGTCTGTCTGTCTACCTGCCTGTCTGCCTGTCTGTCTGTCTGTCTGTCTGTCTGCCTGTCTGTCTGTCTACCTGCCTGTCTGCCTGTCTGTCTGTCTGTCTACCTGCCTGTCTGTCTGTCTGTCTGTCTGTCTGTCTGTCTGGCTGCCTGTCTGTCTGCCCTCATACCACATCCAGTAATGACATTCATGCAGTTTCTGACATTTTCATGTACTTGTGCTTCCCAGGATGTAGCCTGTATCAGTATGTTTATGTAGCCTGTATCAGTATGTAGCCTGTATCAGTATGTAGCCTGTATCAGTATGTAGCCTGTATCAGTATGTAGCCTGTAGCCTGTATCAGTATGTAGCCTGTATCAGTATGTAGCCTGTATCAGTATGTTTGCCCAGGACGTAGCCTGTATCAGTATGTAGCCTGTATCAGTATGTAGCCTGTATCAGTATGTTTGCCCAGGACGTAGCCTGTATCAGTATGTTTGCACAGTAGAGAACCAAACTGAAGGCTAAAAACAGAATGTGTGATTTATTTTCCTTGAGCTTGAAAAATAAGCAAGATCTTGAGAGATTGGAGTCAGTCTATTCTGTGTGAAGCTTTTTTGCAGTGTATTGAAGATTACACTTACACACACACACACACACACACACACACACACACACACACACACACCACCCCATCTGACCCCTGTCTTCTGACCTCTTGACTCCGCCCAGATCCAGGTGGTGGATGGGGCCAGTGGGCGTGGCCTGTGGGCGGCAGAGTTTGTGTGCCCTGACATCCGTCTGGAGGGCTACTCTGTCGCCACCACCTCCGGCCAATCAGCTTTCTTCTTCTGGGCTGGCGACCTCCTCCAGTCGCCTAAGAATGTCACCAAGACAACTGTGAGTTACTAACAGGGCCTCTGGGGCGGAGGTGGGCGGAGCCGGGTCAAATACGATACGCAAATACCAGCAAACGCATGAGGTGCCCTCAATTTAGTTGACCAAATACAACGACTCCAATGATGTCACTTCCCGTTTGGTTCAATCCAGATGGCCCCGGCCGAGCACGTGGTCAGGAAACTCTTCCTGCTGCATCCGAAATATCCCACAATCCTCCTGGAGCTGACCCGCACCACGGACAAGGTTCTCTCTGCTGCAGGTAACGACCTAAGATGGAGAACGCTTTAAGAAGGGAGTAACTGTGTAGTACGTAGCAGACCCGGGTGGAAATAAGGATTTGAAGTGCGTTTGTTTACGTTTCTGTACATGATTGCTCTGGCACAAGTGGGTTATTTCGAAATATGCAAACCCAAACGACCTGCATACCTGCAAACTAGTCGCCTTTCGGCTACAATCGCCGTTTTTTTTGTCAATTGGGTCATTCACATGAATCGTGCAGATTTGGGGAGTTTTCCAAAAAGGGGGGGGTGACTGCTTTGATGTTCAGCCTAGAATAAACCTTATTGGATAATACTAACTGGTTAGCTTGGCATACATATAAGTACAAACTTGGATGCTACAAGCTAAATGTTAGAGAGTGGTGGGTCAATTCAGAACGTGAAATAGTGACTAACCACAGCAGACGAGGGTATAAATACAGATCCTGTTGGATGTAATGTTGCTTGATCTCCAGGTGAATAACGTAAACGTCATGGCAACAGCGTCCAACATCCACTCCAATTTCTCCAAAGCTGCTGCTAATCACTTGTTAACGAAATCTCTGATCAGCTGTAGTTTGGATATTTTTGCGGTTTAAAATTAGGATAGAGGACACTACTAGTTGCCCCTCAAGCAGAAACGAAACTTGTCCGGTAGCTTTCTTTCAAGGAATTCCAAAATAAAAGTCACGGAAAACAATTACACAACAAAAAACACAACTTTTTAATTTTTTTTACTCACTT
Source organism: Borostomias antarcticus (assembly GCF_949987555.1). NCBI lineage: Eukaryota > Metazoa > Chordata > Actinopteri > Stomiiformes > Stomiidae > Borostomias > Borostomias antarcticus. Next base: position 192,823 of record NW_028176312.1, read on the forward strand.
GGCATTGGTCCGAATGGTATACTGTATACTGAAGTATGAAGTCTACTGAATCTGATATGTACAGAATAATATTTGGAGGGCCTATTCATCAGTTAATAAGTGATAATACTGGGCAACCTTCATCTAAAAATATGCAAGCAAAGACAGTGTCATCATATCGATACAATAATATGGGTAAGACCATTCTAAGAGGAGAAGTCGTTCTTTGTGTGTTATTTTTTAATAAATTGGTATCTGTATCGGCCGATCCTGAGGAAAATAATTGGTATCGGTCCAAAAAAATCAGATCGGGGCATCCCTAAAAGCTATCATGTCTCCCTGTCTCATTCTTTCCTGCATTTCAGGCAATGGAGGTTGGTTGTCTTTTTTTGAGAGGCAACAGGGAGAATAATGTGTAAAAAAGTAATTGTTTGGTTGCTTAAGTAAATAACTAACTTTTTATGAGATATCTTTTTTTTAGGGAAAAAGAAACATTGAAATTCTGATTAAAAAGCTTCAACTGTGAATCTGGATATCTACATAATTGTATTTGGGGTTGTAATTGGGATGGATATACTATGCGCCTCGCAAGAGCCATGCATCTACTCGCACACAGAAATTCTAGTTTCAAAACGCTCCAAAAAGCGTCATTTGCATATTAAAATCACTCAAAATGTCTTCCGGGGGAGGATGCCCCCGACCCCCGTACCATTACTTGGTTTCGGACCTGTGACCTTTTTCACTCTGGGGAGTTTGCAGGTCTGGACCTGTGAGGAGGGTTCACTCCCCATTCAACTTCTCCTCTTTCCTCTTCTGTTCTTACACAGTGAGTTACCAGGAGCAGCAGAAAGACGCCTCCTACATCACCGTCTCCTCCAGGCCCGCCTCCGGCCCGGGGCCTGGGACACGGGTAGTGAGGAGCCTGAGCCTGAGGGCCGCCGTGGCGGCCGGGCAGGTCGCCAGGCTGGGGGACAGCGGAAAAGGCCCAGCGATACCCGGGGCGTTTGAGATCAACAAGTTCTTCAGGCGCCTCTCCTTCAAACAGCATTAGGTCACAAAGTCACAGGCGCCATCAGCGAAGCGGTACGGGTCCGACCCACTGATGGAGCAAACCTGAGACGAGGCCTGGATCAAATACTACTAGCCCGTACGGTCAAGTACATTTCACACGGTGAGCTTGACTTAGTTCGCGCAGTGCACCTCACAAACGAACCAACTCTGTCTCGTTATCAGTGTACTGTAGTGGAGACTACTGCACGAGGAAGGGGTTCATTTAAAGTTTACATTTCCCATTTTGATACACTAATCATAACTAATGATTTGAATTTCCATATGTTCCATAAGTTTGTTTACTTAAACTATTTCCAGATTTCCCTTTGTATATACTAAAGGTGTATTTATTGAAGTCTATTCTAAACATGTATTTATTTATTTAAGCTTTTAAGGAGGAACATCTCCAGGTTGAATTGAATGTTGATATATATTCAAAGCGTTTTGGGTCGCATGGCAGCAGTTTACAGCGTGTTCCCATATCCAGCTACACCAGGATACTTCTGGAGCTCAAGCACAATTAAATGGAGTGAGTTTGGGACATTTCTGCACTGGAAAATAAGCTACCTAGTTTGTCCACAGGCACTGAATTATTTGCCTCTCGCTCCCTTTGATGTAGGGATATAATATCCTATATATAGTATATATATATAGATATAATATCCTATATATATCCTAAATATAATAATATCCTAGTATATTTGCAGTGGTACCAAGGTCATTCCTTCAAACGCATTCTATTTTTGCACTTTTGACCTATTAAATAAGATGTGTATTATAGATAGTCTGTAGATATTTGATCGCTGTACAGTATTTATTGATCTGCTTTATTCGTTAAAAAAAGGATCGTCAAAGCACTAACTATGTTTTTGTTTGAACACTTGGTGAGGGATGTCTTTATATTTTACTATGCCCGTGTACCTGTAATTATTGCTGATGATAACCTGCTTGGATCAAGTATCACTGAAAATAAAATAAAAACTTGCTATGAAATGTGTGGTTTGTTTTCATTACAGTACATCGTGGAAATGACCGTCATTATACGCTCCAAAAAGCGTCATTTGCATATTAAAATCACACATTTTTATTATAATATATTATATATAAATATTATATATTTAATATTGCATATTAAAATCACATTATACATGATGTGTTCAGATCGTGGGTTTGGTTTCATGGTAACGAACCAGAGACGCAGCGGGAAGATTATTTTTGCGCATTTCTGCTGCATTGAACGCAGGAAGATGGCATCGGCCGTGCGTCGCCTGGCCAGGCTCTCTGCGTATGAAAACACTCGTTTGAACACATTAACGTCGGCAAAAGGTTGGGGGACGACTCTGTCTCAGTGCAGGACAGCTGTGTGCACCGGATCGGGGGCCATTCTGCCCAAACCCAAGAAGGTAAGAGATATTTGATATTTTTACGCATGAAAAACAGGCGTTGCTCGGTTTGGATGAGGAAGAGGGCTGGAGTTTAAACAGGTGTTGGAAGTGCTTTATTGGTGCCTGAGGATTGGCATGTATGGAAGGATCCTCTCACCAGAGTTCAACCATGCATGATTCAACTTGCATATTAACTTAAATGACTACATTCGAAATATGTATCCATTTCTGTGTGGTAGATTTGGATGAAGTGTTCAAACGCCAATGATACGTCTTCAAAAGAGCCATTTTGTCATCATTGTGAACAATTATTGCAAACAACCTCCTTTAACAATTCTAGAGTCTGGATACAATATAGAAGATAAACATTATTTTGTGTAAAAACCACACAAAACCATTCATACAGTAATTGGGGCTAATGTAGTTGTCATTGTCACTATCCAGACCTCCTTGGGCCTGGTCCGGATCGCTCTGGTAGTGGTCCCCTTCTTGTATGTGGGAACTCTGATCAGCAAGAACTTTGCTGCACTGCTGGAGGAGCACGACATCTTCGTCCCTGAGGATGACGACGATGATGACTGAAGGGTCTGTATGTGTGTGTGTAGGTAATGTATGTATGTTCAGGGGATCACACACCCTGAGATATACTGTTGAATAAGTCTCTCACATGACTAGATTTCAATAGAAGTGTTCAAGACCTGTTATTATTTTTGCTAACTTCTTTTCTCTCTCCACAGAACATCCCAATGTGCTTTAACAGTCAAAAGACAGTGGGAAGAGGACATGAACTACTGGTCTAAAGACTCAAAACGTTCCAGTGACTTTCTAGTGTTGATTCTCCCGCCCTCCGCCCCTCTCCCATGGTGACCACGCTGACTGCACACATCTGTTGTTGATCTAGAGAAGAGATGAGGCCATCTCAATGTGCTGCTATCTTGCATTTGCATGTACTTATACGTCTTAAGAAATAAAAAACTATCCATAAGTGCAATATAATTTTGGTGTCCATGTGACTGGAGTGAATAATATGGTGTGGATTGTTTTAATAAAACAAATATTAGATCATATAAATTATGATCTTAATGGTCTTTAGTCACTGGGGTGTTTTTATTATGGCAAGTGGATAACTGGGACTTGGGCTGCGTTCCGAATCGCATACTTCTACTTCTTACTACCAGTACCTACTACAGCTGCCCTTAGAAAGTACGTACTTTGCAAGCAGTAGGCATCCAATTGGGACATACTACATTGTCATAACATTGCGCCTTGAAATTAGCCCACATCCGTCGCCGTCCATAACGCGACATTCGTCTACAGCTGTCACGACTCACACATGTGACGCACATTTCGCTGCGCACAGGATTGTGGGTCAGAATAGCCAGAAAAGCCTGCTGGCTTGCATACTGCAAAATACGACCGGATGTAGTAGGACATCCTGGTATTTTTGCCATACTGCATGTGGCATACTATGTATTGGGGCATACTACACCCTGTTTTGGCGTGCTATATAGTAGGGTAGTATGCTATTCGGAACGCAGCGTTGGTGTATTTAGTTTTGGTTATCAAGGACCCACATTGTGACTGGACAGCCATGATGAAGCCGTTCATAACGACAGACAACCTCCTCTAAGCAGTCTCTGACAAACTAGGGTCATACAGATACCCTCCTACTCACACCCGTTATCTACCTAGTCTTCCTACTTGTTTTGGAACTGAGAACCACTAGCAATCTCTTTTCTCTTCTTCCTTTGGGGACCACCAACGTGAAGACTCACTGACAAAGTCAGCCAGCGAACAGTCAGGGTGGAACGCAGTCTGAATCCTCTCAAATTCCACAATGGATCCCTCATTGGGACACAGTCACCTAAAGCCCATCAGAAACAGCCCCACTGGGCCAGGAGATACAGGAGAGAGACTCATCACTGGGCCAGGAGATACAGGAGAGAGACTCATCACTAGGCCAGGAGATACAGGAGAGAGACTCATCACTGGGCCAGGAGATACAGGAGAGAGACTCATCACTGGGCCAGGAGATACAGGAGAGAGACTCATCACTGGGCCAGGAGATACAGGAGAGAGACTCATCACTGGGCCAGGAGATACAGGAGAGAGACTCATCACTGGGCCAGGAGATACAGGAGATACAGGAGAGAGACTCATCACTGGGCCAGGAGATACAGGAGAGAGCCTCATCACTGGGCCAGGAGATACAGGAGAGAGACTCATCACTGGGCCAGGAGATACAGGAGATACAGGAGATACAGGAGAGAGACTCATCACTGGGCCAGGAGATACAGGAGAGAGACTCATCACTGGGCCAGGAGATACAGGAGAGAGACTCATCACTGGGCAAGGAGATACAGGAGAGAGACTCATCACTGGGCCAGGAGATACAGGAGAGAGACTCATCACTCAGAGGGGCGGTCCTACATAACGGACAATGTCAGATGTTCAATGATGACGGGACACGAGGTCGGGTGCATTTGTTTGTATGTATTTACAGTTCAATACAGGGGAGCAACATCTGTAATATTGGACACGAGGGGAGGGTGAGAGGTCACAGGAGAAAGTTCATGGGTCGTGTCCCTGGTAGAATTTGGAGAGGAAGTCGGCAGGGCGCGGTGTCTCCGTCTCGTGGAAATAACGCATGATGTGAGTCTTCTGCTTCCAGATGTTGATGGTCTCCTGGAGCTCCATCTTCCCCTGGGAGAGCAACGTTCAAGGATAAGTAAGAAGGACACAGCTCTAGCTTATACACACTGCTCTTTGGAAACATCACAGACCTGACACAAAAGGATAGGTAGCAGCTGTGCAGAAGAGCACATGCTTGAATCTATCCAAATGTATTGGATGATAAGCAATCAATTCAAGGAAAGGGGTGAAAGGTGCATTTTAAGGTGTTTTGACTTTCACAAAATTTCTGGCCACATATGAGCGCTCCATAAGAACTCAGCCCCAGACCCCTCTGAATCGAACCGAACTCGGACCTCCTCGAGACTTAACGACTGAGTTTGGTTCTATTAAAGAGACTTATATGTGAAAATACTCTTACAGTAACTGTCCTGGGGTCAGTATTCCCCTGGATCAAGCTTGGAGCATGTAGGGACAATCCACGGTACTCTTACCTTGATCACCAGCATGTCGATCACACGCGGATCAGTCACATGCCTGTTTCTGTCAAACATCTCTCTCATCTTGTCCCTCCCCTGGCGGATTGTGATGTCCAGCTGGAACTGAGATACTGGAGGACAGACGGAGACAACAAACATGTTAGTAAGGATGCTATCAAGTGAGTCGGTTCAAGATGGCGCCGACTGGGGCAGCCATGGCGTTGTGGTGTGCTTGACTCTTTGTAGTCCAATTGCACTACTACTTTTTGCACTATATTTGTATCACTGGTCCACTCAACGTCAAGTTAAACGTACATGCAACTGTAATACAACGTCACTGCCACGTTATGTAATGACGTTGTAGGCATGTATTTTCGACCATGGTAATGTTGCAACTTACCAAACTACAACTTATGTGCAACGTTGCTGCAACCCACTGTGTTAGTAGGGCTGTTGATGCATTACATCTTAAAGTCTCTCAACACCATTTAAGATGTAATGCATCATCCCCGACATGGGTGGCAGCAGTGAGTAGACTAAACAAAGCGGAGAGCGCCGATTCGCCGGTAGAAGAAGACAGTCGATGCGCTGTGGATATAAAACATTTAAGTGTACAAATTTGCCTTTTATTTGAAAGGTGGGGGACTACAAACTGTAGCGCTTCAGGAGAAAAGGCTTTCATCTTTCCAACGATGTGTTTACTTTGGTGAGTAACGAAACGGTTTTGTCTGTAGAGTCGGACGACCGGGCCGATGAAGCGCTTTCATAGGCAAATTGCATTGAGAGTAACAGGGAGTTATACGTAGGATATCGCCCTGGACCAGGTCTAAATGGCAATATATGTATTCTGATTCTGGACTGTAGCCTATAGCCTACTCCCATCTATCCGACCTCTCGATCCGGAAGATAGAATCACCCCAATCATGACAATAGAGTGGGCATTGCTTTGCTTAGCTTTAGACCAGTAGCCTACAGGGGCCCAGGGGTCAATCCTCAAACTCGGTTTACTCAGGATGACAACGTCACTTCTCCCAGTTATGGTGCATTTGTTTGTTGTCGGAGGTGGCAAGTCGCAAGTGGCAAAATACCTTCCTCCGACCTGTGTGCATTCGAGCTATATACCATTATATCACAGTTACCTAGTTATATCTATATACCATTATATCACAGTTACCTAGTTATATCTATATACCATTATATCACAGTTACCTAGTTATATCTATATACCATTATATCAGTTACCTAGTTATATATATATATCATTATATCACAGTTACCTAGTTATATCTATACCATTATATCACAGTTACCTAGTTATATCTATATACCATTATATCACAGTTACCTAGTTATATCTATATACCATTATATCACAGTTACCTAGTTATATCTATTTACCATTATATCACAGTTACCTAGTTATATCTATATACCATTATATCACAGTTACCTAGTTATATCTATATACCATTATATCACAGTTACCTAGTTATATCTATATACCATTATATCACAGTTACCTAGTTATATCTATATACCATTATATCAGTTACCTAGTTATATCTATATACCATTATATCACAGTTACCTAGTTATATCTATATACCATTATATCAGTTACCTAGTTATATATATATATCATTATATCACAGTTACCTAGTTATATCTATATATCATTATATCAGTTACCTAGTTATATCTATACCATTATATCACAGTTACCTAGTTATATCTATATACCATTATATCACAGTTACCTAGTTATATCTATATACCATTATATCACAGTTACCTAGTTATATCTATTTACCATTATATCACAGTTACCTAGTTATATCTATATACCATTATATCACAGTTACCTAGTTATATCTATATACCATTATATCACAGTTACCTAGTTATATCTATATACCATTATATCACAGTTACCTAGTTATATCTATATACCATTATATCACAGTTACCTAGTTATATCTATATACCATTATATCACAGTTACCTAGTTATATCTATATACCATTATATCACAGTTACCTAGTTATATCTATATACCATTATATCACAGTTACCTAGTTATATCTATATACCATTATATCACAGTTACCTAGTTATATCTATATACCATTATATCAGTTACCTAGTTATATCTATATACCATTATATCACAGTTACCTAGTTATATCTATATACCATTATATCAGTTACCTAGTTATATCTATATACCATTATATCACAGTTACCTAGTTATATCTATATACCATTATATCACAGTTACCTAGTTATATCTATATACCATTATATCACAGTTACCTAGTTATATCTATATACCATTATATCACAGTTACCTAGTTATATCTATATACCATTATATCACAGTTACCTAGTTATATCTATATACCATTATATCACAGTTACCTAGTTATATCTATATACCATTATATCACAGTTATCTAGTTATATCTATATACCATTATATCACAGTTACCTAGTTATATCTATATACCATTATATCACAGTCACCTAGTTATATCTATATACCATTATATCACAGTTATCTAGTTATATCTATATACCATTATATCACAGTTACCTAGTTATATCTATATACCATTATATCACAGTTACCTAGTTATATCTATATACCATTATATCACAGTTACCTAGTTATATCTATATACCATTATATCAGTTACCTAGTTATATCTATATACCATTATATCACAGTTACCTAGTTATATCTATATACCATTATATCACAGTTACCTAGTTATATCTATATATCATTATATCACAGTTACCTAGTTATATCTATATACCATTATATCACAGTTACCTAGTTATATCTATATACCATTATATCACAGTTACCTAGTTATATCTATATACCATTATATCACAGTTACCTAGTTATATCTATATACCATTATATCACAGTTACCTAGTTATATCTATATACCATTATATCACAGTTACCTAGTTATATCTATATACCATTATATCACAGTTACCTAGTTATATCTATATACCATTATATCAGTTACCTAGTTATATCTATATATCATTATATCACAGTTACCTAGTTATATCTATATACCATTATATCACAGTTATCTAGTTATATCTAGTGCATTCGAGCAATTGGGGGAGAAACATCCGAATTTGCGACGAGGAAGTGCGAGTTCATGAGGTGTTTTATTTAATCATTCCTAGCAAGTCGCAATTTGCACCTCCCAGTTCTAAACGAACGCACCCTAACTACCTCGATAGTGACTTTATTGTATCTGGAATGTGAATGAAATAAACACCAAAGCCGATATTCGTCCACATCATTTATCAAGTGCAAATATTGGTGACATCACGCTTTTAAAGATTGTTGCTAGTTACCGTCCACAGCAGAGATACAGCAGGTAGCGTGAGATGCTAAGCTAGCTGAGATGCTAAGCTAGCTGAGATGCTAAGCTAGCTGAGATGCTAAGCTAGCTGAGATGCTAAGCTAGCTGAGATGCTAAGCTAAGCTGAGATGCTAAGCTAGCTGAGATGCTAAGCTAGCCGAGATGCTAAGCTAGCTGAGATGCTAAGCTAGCCGAGATGCTAAGCTAGCCGAGATGCTAAGCTAACGTCATGACTCCACCAACACGACCTTGACGCTCAGGTCCGGTTCTGTTCAGCTGTTACCGGACGGGGGGGTTCTGTACCTGTCTTGGGGACCTCCCGGTACCACGCCCGGTACAGCTCCCGAGCCCGGCGGTGAGCCTCGTCCAGATCCCGGCTGAACAGAGGCTTGACCACTCTGGCCGCTCCAGCAACTCTGGTCGCAGCCGTGGACGCCATGTTTGTTGCTCTCCCACTTCTCTTCTTCTTCTTCCGTGGTGTGGTTTTAATATGGGTCTCTAAGGTGCGCCCCCTAGCGGATGGGAGGTGTGGTTTTAATATGGGTCTCTGAGGTGCGCCCCCTAGCGGATGGGAGGTGTTTTTAATATGGGTCTCTTAAGTGCGCCCCCTAGCGGATGGGAGGCTGTGTGTGGTCACTGGGCTGCATCTCAGCCAAGTTACCGGCCGTGTCCGAAATGCATACTACCTGCTACTTGCTATATAGTAGGCACTATATGGGCATACTACATACTATATAGTACCTACTATATAGTAGGCGAAATACAGTATGCACAGTTTTGATGTAGCATGCTGCATCTCGCCTACTATATAACAAGTAGTATGCATTTCGGACACGGCCACCGTTTCTCTCTATGAAGTTTTACCAGTTTCTCCGCTCTGAAAAAATGTATTTTCCAGGTTTAGGTGTAAACAGGGCAAGACATAGGAGATAGTATGAGGAAATAATCAATTGTAGTATGACAGGCTGTGTTATTTAGCTAGTGACATTATTCAAATAACTTTTGTGAATAATAATTATACCAATAAACCAGAAAAAATGCGAGGGTTGTATTAACCTGTAATTTTATTGATTGTAAAATGTTGGTCATTTACAGTTGTCACATGCTCTCTACATTAAATATGAAAAACATTTTCAAAAGACATGTGGCTAGTTCATCATCTCATCACAGAAGACGATAAAAACACATTGGCTCATTGATGCAACACTAGTCATCTGACGTGGCACACACAAACATGCCTAAAAAAATTAAGAGTTGAAGTTGAGTAGGATAACAAAATGCCCACTTTTTTTCAGCCTTAAAAATCCCTGGAGGTTAGATAATGACGAGCATTGATCCGATCGACCCCACAGACGGAAGAAATTATCAACCAGACAAAAGACAGATTTTTCGTATCAATAGCTGTCGAGTATTGATTTCCAATTTGGCTTCTCATGAGTCATTTCCTTCCACAGTCTCTCCCTGTATCCATTCCAACAGAGAATTGAATCAGAGTACAGTATCCCATGTTCACAAAGAGCAAAGACGTCATACTGAATAAAGCAAAAGTGTTTAGGTGAAAATGAAAATTCAACGACAGGAATGACATCGATCAACGCAAGCTCCCGTTTCTGATGAAAAAAGGACTTCATATGACCACAACAGAGTAAACATGATACAAGGCTGTACAAAACCAGGGGATGAGATGAGTTGTTAGTAGTTCTGCAGCAGGAAATGATGTCATCCCTCCCGCTGTCTTCATCAGGAAGCTGGAGATACTGCTCCTAAATCAGGCTCCTAAGCCCCACCCCCATCTGAGGGAGTGAGGTGGGACGAGTGTCATCAATGTGGTCATTGCTCCAACGTGCCCTCCGATTGGATGGTTGGAATTTTCGCACACTGCTTAAACCTATCCAGTCAGATGTTCACCAGCGCATAGCAGGTAGGGCTTGGGGGGCTGAATTGGGACTAGGCCACGCCTCCCTCGCATAGACAGAGAAGGACATGTCCAGTACTGTTCTGTGTCACACATACTGTACTCTAGATTATCTACACACACCAGGAGGATTGTCTGTCCCCTAAACTCCAGTATCTCAGACCAAAACGTTCACATCCTCATTCTCTTTCAACACCCGCAAAAGGAAGTAAAAAAATGATAATACACAAGCTTAAAAAAAGTGCAGATTCTTATAATGCGCGACCCAGTGTAATATGACCGATCGATTAGCTGATTGCTAGTCTAAGCGTCTCGTTGGCTGAACGGTTGAAAGCTAAGGCACTATCGTGGTCCCTCGCAGCCAGGCTCCGCCTCCAGCTCCTCCTCTTCTACCGGGACTCCTCCTTCAGCTCCTCCTCTCCCAGAACTCCAGCTCCTCCTCCTCCGTCTCCCTCTCTGGTCTGTGAGCCCACGCTGGAGAACACAAGGAAAATAAAGAATGAAAAACACTTCATCACCATACAAGATGTCACCCGTCTCTTTTCTCTTATCCATACTCATCTCATTTATGTTGTTCTCTCAATAACTTTTATAAACACTTTTCACTACTGCATCCTTTCTATAAGACCCTATTTCTCTTCCTCCCTCTCTCTCTCCACGTTTCCCCTCTCCTCTTCCTCTCTTCTTCATCAGTCCACAGCTCTCTCTCTCTCCGTCTCTCCTCCCGTCTCTCCCTCTCTCCTCCATCAGACGTACCTCTCTCCCTGCCTCTCTGCTCTGGGGGTCCGGAGGGGGGGGGTGTCTCAGTGCTCCAGGCTGTTGCCCAGCGTCTGGCCCTCCTGCAGCGCCGCCATGGCCAGCCTCAGGTGCTCCTTCAGGCCCTGGACCTCGCGCTCGCAGCGGCTCCTCATCCCGCTCAGCTCCTCGTGAACCTCCTTGTAGCGCTCGCAGGCCAGGCGCTTCTCCTGGGGGGCGGGGGGACGGAAGACGGTGAGACACCATTTGCGCTCGTGTCTTTTCACGCCACGGTGATCTGCATTCAAACATATCGCTCCCATTCCACGCACACACGTCCCCACGGCCGCACAGCTGAACACCCCCCCCCCACAACACCCCCCCATACCGAGTTGAGGAACTGCAGCTCGTTCCTGAGGCAGCTGATCTCCTTGTGTAAGTACTGGACCTCGTTCTCCTTCACCCTGACGAGAACCTGGAGCAGAACACGACACCACGTTTACTAATGAGCTACACAAGAACTAACGCAACACCCAACACTCACCATCTACCACCTCAAGCATTACGGAGACTTAATGAATTCACTTAGGTGCAAGGCACCGAAGACGAGAAGAACTAGACCAAGGCACTCCGGGATCCATTAAAACGCCTTCATTACATTACAGTCACTTAGCAGACGATTTATCCAAAGCGACTTACAATAAGTGCATTTAACGTAGGTAGTCAGTGTACTACTACTCGCCAGAACTATAAAAGTGCATCTCTCAAGTGCACAAGGGATTAAGAGCATAATCTAGTGCTCAACCAAAGTGCATGAGCAGCACAATAGAGAGACGATAGGTGCTTAAAGGAGAATGCTCGTTTTTGACAACCTGGACCTTATTTACGACATATTATAAGACGCTAGGGCTGGGAGTCCGAACTTCGGGATTCGAATATAATTCGAATATTGACAGAAATACTGGTATTCGAACGAATATTAGGCAGCCCTTAATATTCGAACCTGTTATAGGCATAATTTTTTGTAAATGTGTTGGCTAGCAAACGTTGCTTTTGATTCAGATTCAGAGGGTTTTTCACGCCTGGTGAAGTTGCAATCGCGAGCTCATTAGCAAGGCTATTGGACACCTGGGCTCCTGTAGGAGGTGACGTTAGTTAGCACGCGTTCCAGGCAACCCGTAACTCGTGTTTTTCCGACCTCCTACACGTGAAAATGCTCTGGAATGGCAGTCAAACCCGTAACTTCCCACCCGTGAACTCGTACAGATCGATGTAGGCTACTGCCATTCCAGAGCATTTTCACGTGTAGGACGTCGGAAAAACACGAGTTACAGGTTGCCTGGAACGCACCATAAACCCAAGCATGTAGTCATGCCTAAACACTGACTAAACTCTTAGTTGCTACTAGTTAGTCGCATATTAGTTTGGTGTCTAATTTCGGTTGCACCACGGCAATTTAGGCGTTGTCTTAACTAGTAACTACTAACTAGTTACTAAAAAATAGTCGTTGTATGACTGTGACGGCAGGATCCAAATAGCCAATCGGTAAGCAAGTAAAAATGTAAACAAGAAGGTTGATCGCCCTTACCCAGCCCTTACCAAGGAGCTTGGGCCGTGTCCCAATGTCCATATTACATACTATATAGTACATACTGCAACTCGCCTACTACATGCGATTTAGTACATACCTATACTACTCCACGAAAACATGTTTAGTATGCGAGATAAATGTAGCATGCTTCACGAGTCATCCAGTGAAAGCGACGGGCTCCGGCTCACAACAATATTGAGCTAGCCAGGCATTTGAGTTGGTCATCCAACACGCTCGATCCTCACCTTTCTGTATAATCCCAACTGTGAAATGGATGTGATAATAGTCCACAAAATATTCTTCCTTTGCCTCGTTTAGCACCAGCTGCAACTCTCCTCCAAATTCATTATCTCCGTTAGCAAGGCTAACGTTGCACTCGGTAGCTTGTGCTTATTATTATTATTATTATTATTATTGGGGTTGGTGCTTGTGCAGTGGAGGGGTTCTTTTGGGGGAGTTGGAGCCGTTGGATTGTTATGCTTAAATGATCCTAGCCAGCTAGTTTGATAACCTTCTTTGATTCAGACATAGCGTAGGCTGCCTGGTACAGTCCACTGACCAGTTGCTGGTTAACTATGAGAGGCAGGATCCCAGCCGACCGTTGCTTCCCCCCAACCCGCAACGGAGGGTTATCAGCTGGGCTGGGACTCCCCTCGCAGTTAATCTTGATATAACTAAGACATCTGATAAAAAAATCATTCTGAAAACATCATTGCTTATCGATATTGCCTATGATACAATGCCCACTAGTGGACAGAATGTGCACAACTTTATTTTAAAACCTAGGTAGGTCTTTCTGTAAGAATTTAATGGTAAAAAATATTATTAATAATAATTCGAATATATTCGAATATTATTATTAATAAATAAACGAACTTCGAATATGATTTTGGGGCAAAAGTCCCAGCCCTATAAGACGCTTTACTCACCGAGATCATAATCGCTAGTTGTGCTTACATAGAGCGTAGGCCTGTTGTGGTTTCCACATGCCATGATCTTTAGAAACGTCTTTCGAAACGAAATAACTTCCTCACTTGCTCCAGCACTTATGCGCACAGCGCGCAATCGTTGCTCCAGCACGCTGTGCGCATGCGTGCTGGAGCAAGTGAGGAAGCTATTTCGTGTCTAAAGACGTTTCTAAAGATCATGGCATGTGAAAACCACAACAGGCCTATGTTCTATGTAAGCACAACTAGCGATTCATCAAGACAGATTGATGAAAACAACCGTTTCGCGGCAGAAAATAGATTTTTAGAAACTGCATTCTAATTCCCCCGACCACCGCCATTACATGGATATACTGGCTCACGCTGGATTTTAAATTTCTTCTACAGGCCTCCGAACTACACCAAAGTGATCTCGGTGAGTCAAACGTCTTATAATATGTCGTAAATAAGGTCCAGGTTGTCAAAAACGAGCATGGCTTGGAGGTAGGAGGGAGCTGTTCCTTTCATTGCCCTGTAGGCTAGCGCCAGAGTTTTAAACTGGATGCGAGCTGCTACAGGGAGCCAGTGTAGAGAACGGAGAAGGGAGCTTGTGTGGGAGAACATGGGGTGGTTGAACACATTTTTGTTGTGAAAATGTTCTGAACAGCGCCATGCATGTTGGAACCCATTCTTAACCCCTCCCAACACCTTAGCCTAACATCAGAGGTTTAGAAGCATCTCATCTCATCACACTCCTGCCATGATCACGGGGCAGACTGTCCACTAGGGGGCAGCGTTTACAGGGCGGCCACGTCCTCATACACTCAACACTCAATAAATCACCTGCCGTTACAGTATGACCCCACAGGGCTTCCTCATCTCTCCTCCTCATCTCTCTCCCTCATCTCTCCTCCTCATCTCTCCCCCTCATCTCTTCTCTCCCCCTCATCTCTCCCCCTCATCTCTCCTCCTCATCTCTCCCCCTCATCTCTCCTCCTCATCTCTCCTCCTCATCTCTCCTCCTCATCTCTCCTCTCCTCTCCTCCTCATCTCTCCTCCTCATCTCTCCTCCTCATCTCTCCTCCTCATCTCTCCTCCTCATCTCTCCCCCTCATCTCTCCTCCTCATCTCTCCTCCTCATCTCTCCTCCTCATCTCTCCCCCTCATCTCTCCTCCTCACCTCTCCTCCTCATCTCTCCTCCTCATCTCTCCCCCTCACCTCTCCTCCTCACCTCTCCCCCTCATCTCTCCTCCTCATCTCTCCTCCTCACCTCTCCTCCTCACCTCTCCTCCTCATCTCTCCCCCTCATCTCTTCTCTCCCCCTCATCTCTCCTCCTCACCTCTCCTCCTCACCTCTCCTCCTCACCTCTCCTCCTCACCTCTCCTCCTCATCTCTCCTCCTCATCTCTCCTCCTCATCTCTCCCCCTCATCTCTCCTCCTCATCTCTCCCCCTCATCTCTCCCCCTCATCTCTCCTCCTCATCTCTCCTCCTCATCTCTCCCCCTCACCTCTCCTCCTCATCTCTCCCCCTCATCTCTCCCCCTCATCTCTCCTCTCCTCTTCATCTCTCCTCCTCACCTCTCCTCCTCACCTCTCCCCCTCATCTCTCCCCCTCATCTCTCCCCCTCATCTCTCCTCCTCATCTCTCCTCCTCATCTCTCCTCCTCTCTCCTCCTCCTCTCTCCTCCTCCTCTCTCCTCCTCCTCTCTCCTCCTCATCTCTCCCCCTCATCTCTCCCCCTCATCTCTCCTCCTCATCTCTCCTACTCATCTCTCCTCCTCATCTCTCCTCCTCATCTCTCCCCCTCATCTCTCCTCCTCATCTCTCCTCCTCATCTCTCCTCCTCCCGACTCACCTCCAGCTCACTGGACGTCCTGTCCCGGCTGTCGTCGGCGACGCCCTGCGACCCCGTGACGAGGGCGCGCGCGCGGCCGATCTCCTGGGCCAGGCGCGCCTGCAGGTCCTGAGGGGGAGAGGCGGGTTACGGCACACTGACCACACGCTCGTCTGACCGGCGCCGTGGCCATGAAATCAATTAACACCGTCACACAGAAACGGACAGAATCGTACGAACCGACGCAAAGAGGCATGTTTGGGAAAACCACGAGGACGACAGAGAGTCAGAGGCGTCCCACAACGACGGCGTGCCGAGAGAACGGGACGCCAGCGGCCGAGCGAGCTGGGCCTCTCACCTGGTTCTCCTTCCTCAGATGCTCACCTGGTTCTCCTTCCTCAGCCTCTCACCTGGTTCTCCTTCCTCAGCCTCTCACCTGGTTCTCCTTCCTCAGCCTCTCACCTGGTTCTCCTTCCTCAGGTGCTCACCTGGTTCTCCTTCCTCAGATGCTCACCTGGTTCTCCTTCCTCAGACGCTCACCTGGTTCTCCTTCCTCAGCCTCTCACCTGGTTCTCCTTCCTCAGCCTCTCACCTGGTTCTCCTTCCTCAGATGCTCACCTGGTTCTCCTTCCTCAGATGCTCACCTGGTTCTCCTTCCTCAGATGCTCACCTGGTTCTCCTTCCTCAGCCTCTCACCTGGTTCTCCTTCCTCAGCCTCTCACCTGGTTCTCCTTCCTCAGCCGCTCACCTGGTTCTCCTTCCTCAGACGCTCACCTGGTTCTCCTTCCTCAGACGCTCACCTGGTTCTCCTTCCTCAGATGCTCACCTGGTTCTCCTTCCTCAGGTGCTCCATCTCTCTCTCCTTGCGGCCCGTCTCCCTCTCTCGCTCCCCGCCGGCCTGCTGGGCGCGGTTCAGCTCCACACACTTCTGGGAGTAGCGGTCAGACAGGCCGGCCAGCTCCCTCTGCAGGGACTGCTGCTCCGACCTGGGGGGCCACATGGTAGTACTGGTCAGACAGACCGGTCAGCTCCCTCTGCAGGGACTGCTGCTCCGACCTGGGGGGCCACATGGTAGTACTGGTCAGACAGGGCGGTCAGCTCCCTCTGCAGGGCCTGCTGCTCCGACCTGGGGGGCCGCATGGTAGTGATTACACAGTACTGGGCTGGTTCCAAACGCAAGTCTGGTGAGCTAAAATGATGTGGTGTGGTTTCACTACACCTACTTCCTGCGTTAAATGCAACTTCCTGCGTTGGAGAGAAGCGGCTGCTACATGACTGATGTGATGGGGTACGTGTCCGTTTCTGCCACCGAGCAAGGTAGCGCCTACGTGATAACAGTGTGTGTGTGTGTGTGTGGGCGTGTGTGTGTGGGCGTGTGTGTGTGTGTGTGGGCGTGTGTGTGTGTGGGCGTGTGTGTGTGTGGGCGTGCGTGTGTGTGGGCGTGTGTGTGGGCGTGTGTGTGTGTGTGTGTGGGCATGTGTGTGTGTGTGTGTGGGCGTGTGTGCGTGTGTGCGTGTGTGTGTGTGTGTGTGCGTGTGTGCGTGTGTCTAGACCCATTCACCCGTCTGGACCCATTCACCCGTCTGGACCCATTCACCCGTCTAGACCCATTCACCCGTCTAGACCCATTCACCCGTCTAGACCCATTCACCCGTCTAGACCCATTCACCCGTCTAGACCCATTCACCCGTCTAGACCCATTCACCCGTCTAGACCCATTCACCCGTCTGAACCCATTCACCCGTCTAGACCCATTCACCCGTCTAGACCCATTCACCCGTCTAGACCCATTCACCCGTCTAGACCCATTCACCCGTCTAGACCCATTCACCCGTCTAGACCCATTCACCCGTCTAGACCCATTCACCCGTCTAGACCCATTCACCCGTCTAGACCCATTCACCCGTCTAGACCCATTCACCCGTCTAGACCCATTCACCCGTCTAGACCCATTCACCCGTCTAGACCCATTCACCCGTCTAGACCCATTCACCCGTCTAGACCCATTCACCCGTCTAGACCCATTCACCCGTCTAGACCCATTCACCCGTCTAGACCCATTCACCTGTCTAGACCCATTCACCCGTCTAGACCCATTCACCCGTCTAGACCCATTCACCCGTCTAGACCCATTCACCCGTCTAGACCCATTCACCCGTCTAGACCCATTCACCCGTCTAGACCCATTCACCCGTCTAGACCCATTCACCCGTCTAGACCCATTCACCCGTCTAGACCCATTCACCCGTCTGCTCCCTGGCTCGGCTCTGACTGTGCGCAGCCAAGACAGAACCAGGCAGGATGAACGCCTGCATGACCTCACCATGGATAACACTCAGAGAGAGAGAGAAAAGAGCGAGAGTGAGTGAGAGAGAGAGAGAGAGGAGTGTGTATGTGTGTGTGTGTGTGTGTGTGTGTGTGTGTGTGTGTGTGTGGTTTGTCAGTTTCCTAGAGCTCAAAAGGCAGCGGTGAAGATGACAGCGTACCACACCCGGTAACCACACCCGGTAACCACAAGATGATACAAACAGAGAGCGCGGTGACGAACCGGAGCACGCGCCACGAGACTGCAGCAGCGTGGAGAGGTCGACAGAGGCCTCATCCGTGACCAAATGCTCCTGCATTCCTCAAATACCTGACAAGACCAACAGCCCACTGGAGCAAACACAGGATTGTTGTGGGACACACACACGGGCAGACACACACGGGCGCACACACACACACGGGCACACACACACACACGGGCACACACACACACACGGGCACACACACACACACGGGCACACACACACACACGGGCGCACACACACACGGGCGCACACACACACGGGCGCACACACACACACGGGCACACACACACACACGGGCGCACACACACACGGGCGCACACACACACACGGGCACACACACACACACGGGCACACACACACACATGGGCACACACACACAGGCACACACACACGGGCACACACACACGGGCACACACACACACACGGGCACACACGCACGGGCGCACACACACGGGCACACACACACACGGGCACACACACGCACAGGCACACACACGCACAGGCACACACACACGGGCACACACACACGGGCACACACACACACACGGGCACACACGCACGGGCGCACACACACGGGCGCACACACACGGGCACACACACACACACGGGCACACACACGCACAGGCACACACACACGGGCACACACACACGGGCACACACACGGGCGCACACACACACGGGCACACACACACGGGCACACACACACACACGGGCACACGCACGCACACACAAACACACACGCGCGCATACACACTTGCACCTATCTTGCCACAAAAGAGAATTGAAAAGAATGGACGCTTTGATGACCTGTGCAGAAGACTGACCAGAGGGGGCGTGTTTGTGTGGGTGTGTGTGAGACTGACCAGAGGTGGCGTGTTTGTGTGGGTGTGTGTGAGACTGACCAGAGGGGGCGTGTTTGTGTGGGTGTGTGTGAGACTGACCAGAGGGGGCGTGTTTGTGTGGGTGTGTGTGAGACTGACCAGAGGGGGCGTGTTTGTGTGGGTGTGTGTGAGACTGACCAGAGGGGGCGTGTTTGTGTGGGTGTGTGTGAGACTGACCAGAGGGGGCGTGTTTGTGTGGGTGTGTGTGAGACTGACCAGAGGGGGCGTGTTTGTGTGGGTGTGTGTGAGACTGACCAGAGGGGGCGTGTTTGTGTGGGTGTGTGTGAGACTGACCAGAGGTGGCGTGTTTGTGTGGGTGTGTGTGAGACTGACCAGAGGGGGCGTGTTTGTGTGGGTGTGTGTGAGACTGACCAGAGGGGGCGTGTTTGTGTGTGTGTGTGTGTGAGACTGACCAGAGGGGGCGTGTTTGTGTGGGTGTGTGTGAGACTGACCAGAGGGGGCGTGTTTGTGAGGGTTTGAGTGAGACAGACTTAATAAGGGAGAAATATGCAGAGCTGAGGGTTAACGCCCTAAGCAATGACTGCTCAATACTGGCATAAGTGTGTGTGTGTGTGTGTGTGTGTGTGTGTGTGTGTGTGTGTGTGTGTGTGGTGAACACTCACTGTTGTTGTGCATGCAGGGTCTGTGAGTCCACTCCCCCACCCAACCTCCTCGCCTTCTCCACCTCTCTCTCCAGCTCCTCCCTGTGGGCCTTCTTCAGTGCCTCCATCACTGAGACACACACACACACACACACACACACACACACACACACACACACAATCATGAGATGTTATCATTAACAGGTGCTGAGCAGGTACTGGTGGTATCAATCTCCAAGGTTGGTGTCAGGAAAACAACTTCCTGGAAGTGATGTCATAGTTAGTAGCCTGGTGCGTATGAACTCCGCCCCCTGAGAACCACACTTGGGTCACGTGCCGTTTGAAATCATTTCAAATACTTTGAGCGTTTGCATGGGTTTCCCGGAGTATCGAGTGGGCGGGGTTTGCATTTTTGCAATTAGCCCGTTTGCTCCATTGTGTCAGGCAAGACCAATCGAGCACAGAGTATCTAACCCGTTCAGAACGAGACCATCCTACCTCCCTTAGCCAAATAACTGATCTCACACCCCAGGATGGGTGACAACTGCATAGTGAAACGCAAGCATTCGCCTCGTCCCGTCATGTTAGATCTGAGATCCCAGAGGGAGGGAGGGAAGGACGCCGTCCGGTGGCGGTTGACCTCTGACCTTGCGCTGTGGCCTGGGTCTCCTCCCGCAGTAGCCCGTCCCTCTGCGCCTCCAGCTCCTTGGTCTGGCGGCCATGTTGCCTCTGGAGCTCCTCCAGGGCCTGGCGGTGGGCGCGCTCCATGGCCTCCAGACTCCGCCCACACGGCGCCTCGGGACCGCAGCCGCCTCCCCCTCCCCTCCCCCCCCGCCCCCCCTCCTTTCAAACGCTCCAGCTGCAGCTTCAGAGACGCCACCTGAGGGTCACAAAGAGAGAGAGAGAGAGAGAGAGAGAGAGAGAGATGGAGAGAAAGAGAGAGAGAGAGAGAGAGAGAGAGACAGAGAGAGAGAGAGAGACAGAGAGAGATGGAGAGAAAGAGAGAGTCAAGCAGAGAGTGAACGAACAGAGAGAGAGAGAGAGAGAGAGAGAGAGACAGAGAAAAAGAGAGACAGGGAGAGAGAAAGACAGAGAGAGACAGAAAGAGAGAGAGAGACAGAGAAAAAGAGAGACAGGGAGAGAGAAAGACAGAGAGAGACAGAAAGAGAGAGAGAGAGACGCGGGGGTAAAGCTCACTGATACACGGCACAGGCTGAACCTATAGTCATCATGAGCACCACACACACGGCGGACTAGACCCTATGATCACACCACACACACACACACACACTCTCTAAACCCTATGATCACGCCACACACACACAGCAAACAGGGAGATGGCCAGGGAAGGACCCTCAGCAGTGGATCCACTATGGCCGTCTGAATCAGAGAGAGGCGACAGAGCGCCCTGGACCAACGGGTAGAGCTTTACTCCTAGAGGGGGTTCTGGTACCGCTGGAGGTCGACTCCGGGACCGGGTGGGACCCAATGGGAAGACACTCGCCTGAGAAAACTGACCAATGGGCTGGCGGCTTCCTGTCGGTGACTGCAGGCGTGATGCCATGACTAGATGATTCCTGTATTCTACAAAATGTACTGAAAATTCAAAATAGATCTTATGCTCTTAAGTCACTCGTTTTAGAAACGAAACGCACGTGAGTTCTGCAAGTTGTAGTACACCGACTTTTCTTATGTTGAAAGAGGCTAGTCCTTCGCGCGACGGACCAGGGTTCGATTCCCGGCTCGGGTCCTGTGCCGCATGTCCTCCCCTCTCTCTCTCTCTCTCTCTCTCTCTCTCCCACGTTTCCTGTCTCTCTCAAACTGTCCTGTCCCATTAAAGCTGAAAAGCCCTCAAAAATATATCTTTAAAATGCTATTATTGTAAGTCGCTTTGGATAAAAGTGTCAGCTGAATGTAATGTGAGTTGAAAATACAACTCTATCCCCCTAGAGGTGATCTTGAGGGCAGGGGGAATTTAAGGACATTTTTAATCCATTTAGAACATGAATAATGTATCGATGATTGAATTCTGTCCTTCATTTTGTATCTCTATCTATTTTAATCAATAACAATATGAGAGGTTGGAAAATCCATACAGTATTGTGGGAAAAAAATATTGCAATATCGCACTGTATGGATTTTTGCGCACTGTCCTGGCCGTGACGTGCACAATATATGTCCGGGCTCTGCCAAGAGGGGGAGGTCATCCTTTCTTACACCAGCAACGGCGCCCCCTGTTGTCCGTGTATGATGTCATATCCCAGCGTGTTCCTGTAGCGGTCTACGGACGGGCCGATAGGGATGATAGGGATGATAGGGATGATAGGGATGACCAGCTGTGTGGGTCCGGCCAGCACGCACTACAAACAACCTCCAGGTCAACATGCAGAAACTAAGGCAGGGATTGACTTCATCTGCGCAGACAGATGAAGGGATAATTTGCGTTTACTCGTCTCGGGGACTTTTGCAAATTTGAAAAACAACTCCACGCACTACCTCCCTCTGCAGCGCCTCGTTGGCTGGCTGGCCGCCGGCCCGCTGGCCCACGGACGCCAGCGACCTCATCTCCTTCAGGGGCAGCCGCTCGAACTCCGTCCACCGCCGCTCGATCTCCTCCTCCATCTGCAGCCGGGGGTCCTGGCCGAAGGACGGCCCCTTCCGCGACAACACCGCCTCCCACTGGCGGCTGGTGGCGTCCCTGCTCCTCTCCTCCTGCCACTGGGCGTGCTCCCTGCCCTGCCCCTCCCCCGCCTCTCTCTGAGTGGCCGGCGGCGGGCCGGTGGGGGCGGGGACGGGGGACAGCTCCACGCAGTCGATCCGGCGCAGGGCGGGGGAGGGGGCGGGGATTTCGGAGCGGGCGTCGCCGTGACGGGAGAGGGGGCGACGAGAGGAGGAGGCGGGGGGTCAGGGAGCGAGCGTGGGAGTTCTCCTTGTCACTGCTACTGTCAGGGAGCCTGAGAGAGAGAGAGA